>NC_060885.1:3461131-3593631 GCF_014805685.1 Silurus meridionalis | reverse complement strand
AATTCTTCACTGCTTATATTCACTTGTCAGGAAACAGAAACTGAACCGACCTGAACTAACAGTGGGCGGAGTTAACAGAGTGGGCGGAGTCGCTCAGAGACAGAAACACTACACCAACACTGCCAACACTGCCAACAGTCGCCGCGGCTGCTCATCAGGGATAAATGCACACCGTTCACCTCGACTGTTGATTTCTGTAGAGCTGCTTTGAGACAATGTCTGTTGTGAAAAGCGCTATAGAAATAAACTTGACTTGACTTGAACACTACACCAGGGGTCGCCAGCTGGCGGAAGATGCGTCCAGCCGGAGCGCGAAGCCTTTTCACATAATAAAATAAATATGACACGTGAAGGTATGAAGGTGATCTCAGGAGAGCCGTTTGCGCGTCTGCGCGTGCAGTTGCGCGTGCAGTGAAAGCAGCAGAGACCGATGCGCAAACAGAAGAAAACTTTCAATGAGTGAAAAGCATTGTTTGATTATGTAATGAAAATTATTACGTACATTAAGAAAAAATAAAAATAATCTATGCTGTGATCATCGTTTTTACTTATAATTAATAATGTTGACTGATGATGAACCAGTAACTTCATGTTATGGCAGTCAATCCCTAAAAGATTATTTTTCCTGGAGAAAGGAAAAAAAAAAAACAGAGCTCGCCATGTTGCAGAGAAAGTATAAACTTTATCTCTCATAGATTTTGGATCTTAACCTCCAAAGTTTTTGAGGCTCCTTCCACAAATGTTCACTTTAGATTAAAAAAGAGATACACAATATTTCCAAAAGTATGACCATTCCTGCGTTATGTGGTTCTCCTTAGATGCTCTCTAATCACATTTCGCATTCACTTGAACTTGGAAACCAGAACCTGTTCCCCTGTGCACAAAGTGAGATCCTTGAAGATCTGGTTTAAATGCTTTGGAGAGGAAGATCTTGCTGCTATAGAGCTCTGATCTCTTTTCTACTGAACACCTTTGGGATGAATGTCAACGCTGACTGCACCCCAGGTCTCCTCACCTACATCAGTACCTGCCTTTACTAACATCCTTGTGGTTGATGAACACAAACATCCATAAATACATGCCAAAATCTAGTGGAACATCTTCCCAGAAGAGTGGAGGGAATCCTAAGAGGAAATTGGGACTGAATGTGGAATGCAATGCTCAGAAATCACATACCGTACTTATGACCAGGTGTCCCAATACTTTTGGAACTATAGTATATCTTTACTATATACAGCATATTTTTTAATAAAAAAGAAAATCCCAGACAGAAGGTAGACAGAAGTTGTGGATTTTCGACGACCTTTCTGGTTCCTCATAGCAGCTGTTTGCTTCTCAGGAAACAGAAACTGAATGCTACTAAAGTAGGCGTCTCTATTCCAGGGTTACTCCGGGACATTCCCTGTTATTTCCCCAAAATGATACATCATAGTTCATGCAAAAGTCCTGGGATTTTTTTCCTATGGTGAATTTTTTTTTCTTACCTTTTTCCCCGTATTATTTCTTTTTTTTTCACTCCTCAACACTAAAGATTCTGATTCAATTTGATGTGCTAAATTATAGTTTACTCTACATAATCTGGTACATTATATACAACCGTGTTATGTACATTTATTAAAGGTGTTTGTTTACCACTTTTGTTTGCCTCTAGTGGTTAATTTGGCAGTGTTTGGATTTGAGATTTACTCTTCATAAATGATTCACTCTTGGTTTACATTTATGGCATTTGCCGGACACCACTTATCCAGAGCAACTTAAATTTATCCCATTCATACAACTGAGCAGTTATGGGGTTAGGGGCCTTGCTCAGGGGCCCAGGAATGGCAGCTTGGTGTGCTTGGGATTTGAACTTCTGAGCCAAGTCTAACACCTTCACCTCTAAACAATCGCCTCTCTTTTTCTCCCTTTTTCCTCTTTTTTTTTCACTCTTTGTGAATGCATTACCTGAATATGACCTTTCTCACGTAGCCTGCTTGCTCCATGTATACCGTTATGGTGTAACTCATGATGGTACAACTTAGCTGATTGATTAATTGATTGATTGATTGATTGATTGATTGATTGATTGATTGATTAATTTGTTGATTTGTTGATTTATTAGTTAATGGATCAATTGATTAAATGATTATTTGATTGATTGATTGATTTGATTATTATTGGTTTATTGATTGATTGGTTGATTGATTAATTGATTGTTTGGTCTGTTGGTTGATTGATTGATTGATTGATTGATTGATTGATTGATTGATTTACTTATTGATTGTTTTATCAATTAATTGATTGATTTACTTATTGATTGCTTTATTGATTGATTGATTGATTGGTTGGTTGATTGATTGATTGATTGATTGATTGATTGATTGATTGATTGATTGATTGATTGGTTGGTTGGCTGGTTGGTTGATTGAATGATTAATTGATTGATGCCCGGTCACTGTGTACTGCGTCACCTTTATATGGCTGTACATAGAAATGACAATTAAAGTTTATTGACTTAATAAACAGGAAGTGTTTGATGGGTAAAGTACAAGAAGATTTATGAAGGCTTGGCGGTATAATGCCATGGTATAAAAGGCTGGTTACTCTTCCTATATTAATATCTTGAATATTCCATTATTAATAGTTTCTATTCGTTCTCATTTCTCCTGCAGTCGGAGGCCCAGGAGCTGACCATAGTGAAGATGTCAAAGTTTGGCGGAGGAATTGGAGCACCCAGTAAGGAGGAGAGACTGAAGGCTGCAGCAGAAATCCACCTGAGATTGGGACAGATCCAGAGATACTGTGAACTCATGGTGGAGCTGGGAGAGGTCAATTCTGCTTTCGTAGATTCTCTTTATCCGGCTTGAAAGCTCTAAAGCAGGGTGTCCAATCTTTTCCACAATGGGTGCAGTGGGTGCAGGCTTCCATTCCAACCGAGCAAGTCCAACACCATTCTGTTTAAATCCAATGATTTTCGTTTTCAATGACTATCAGGTGACGTCCTTGATTGGTTGGAATGGAAACCTGCACCCACACTGGCCCTTTGTGGAAAAGATTGTACACCCCTGCTCTAAAGCCATCATTTTGTCTATTTAAATAAATATCTTTAACAGCATAAATGTAGCTGAAGTTACGAAATGTTGTCAGGTCACAGCCTGACTCGGATTTCTCAGCAAAAATCTTTACTTTCAATCTCGACTCAGCAGATCTTCATGCAGTTTGCTTTTGAATTGTCATGCTGAAACAGATTTGGCTCTTCGAGTTCAAATGTAGGGAAAATGTAATGCTAAAGACGTCCTATACAATTGTGTGCCTCAAACGTTGTACTAAGACTTTGAGGAAGAACCACATATGGCTAAAAAAAAAACAGGTGCCCCAATAATTCTGTCTATAAAGTGTATATTATGTTACGGTTAAAATGCATTTCTCTCTTTTTGACTTCAAGCATCTAAAAATCATTTGCATGTCTTGTTTTTGTGCAGTGGGAGAAGGCGTTGTCCGTGGCTCCGGGTGTCTCCATGAAATACTGGAAGAAACTAATGCAAAGGTGTGTACCACAAGCACAAATTCACTCCGATCAAATTCAAAAAGACCAACTAATATTTTGAACCCCATATGAGACATGAGAGTAGAATATTTTTAGAGCTTTTATTGAATCATTGTTTAAATAAAAATCTGTTGATTTCTAAAGGAAATGTATTGACCCCTGAAAAAAAAAGTGGAAGAATAAAACACAGTTTTTTCTTTATTTCATTTTTTAAATTAAACTAACAATTATAGTCTAATTACACAGAAAGCCATGTTATACAGTGTGTAGCATATGGAAATTTAATACGCTATAGTTATCCTCTATACTAACACATGAAGATACAACAAACATTTCATGAATAAAATGTAACTGGTGGTTGATGATGCAAAACCACGAGACATGATAATCCTCGGTGAGCCGAGCGTATTGATACGTCACACACCCGTGTTCATTTTCGTTTTCTTAATGGGTGGGGCCAATGACGTAATGTTACGTCTAGCTATCTTCTATAGTAATACAGGAATATAAGGTCATGCCTTCTAAAATTTACACATAATTTTTTTCAGGGCCAGAACTTAAAATCTTGGTCTTGATGAGTTTAGTGAAAATTGAAATGAAGGCTAAGGAGGAAAAGTAGACACAAAGGCTTATTTCTGACGTTTATCAAATAAATAAGCCAAACATTAATCAATAATCAATTAATCAACTAGGTAGAAAATTTCCACAAAAAAAGATTATTAAGGCACAAAAAAAAAAAATTATAGCAATAGCAAAATCAACAACCTTATTCACATAAGATGCCATTTGTTGGGTTAAGCATAAATAAACCAGTCACTAAAAACTAGGAAACACAAATATTGCCTCTAGTGGTGGAAACTCAAAACTACAGTTCCAGAATCCTTAGAATAAATTTTATTATTTTTGTAATATTTTGTTTTAAAATACTTTATTGATCCCACGATAAAATTGTTATATTCTGCATATTTTAGAGATGTTGGAAAGCTGGGGTCAGAGCGCAGTGTCAGCCATGATACAGCCCCCCTGGAGCACATGGTGTGAATAAAATGACTCCTGGAGCAATCTCAGTTCCCAGTACGATCTTCTGAGATCGGTTTATTCTGTTGTAAGTTCCTTCACATGAATATTTCCCTTCCCATGCTGTAGGAGAGCAGATCAGCTCATGCAGGAGGGCAATGATGACGTAATCCCATACTGCATTGCTACAGGTGACGTCAAAAAGCTGGTGAGTTTCTTCACCTCCAGAGGGCAGTTAAAGGAGGCACTGATTGTGGCACAGGTGAGTCTCACTGAAAATGACCATAATAAAACAAACATAAATCATTATCTAGCAAATATACCACAATAATAATAATAACTGCAATAAACGGTTTGGGAAACATTTTTTTGTTGCTTACAAGTTTATCGTGCTAACTATGTGTGTGTATGTTGTAATCAGGGAGCGTGTGAAGGTAATATTCACGGACCCGCGATTTCCTCCATCAACCACTCAGCATCCACAGACAACGACAACATTGAGACCTACACCGGGCGAGTACACACACAGTGGTTATTTTAATGAACTACTTTATAATACAGTGCTGTGAAAAATATTTGCCCCCCTTCTAAATCATGAATTAACTCTTCTGAACCATGTTTATTGGAAAGCTGAGTTAAATTTCACTCGCCACACCCAGACCTGATTACTGCCAGAGCTGATTTAAGAAATCACTTAAATAGAAACAAAACTTCAAGAAAAGATGAGAAACAAAAAGACGTATAAACCCATGAATTCTGTGCTCTACCAGAAAATTCTCAAGAAGAATTTCCAGCCATCAGTTTATAACCTTTAGCTCGAGCACACTTGGGTTATGCAGCAGGATAACGATCCAAAACACACCAGCAAGTCCAGACTTTAATTCGATCCAGATGTTGCGGCATGACCATAAACAGACTCGAAAACCCGTCATTGTGGAAGAGTGAAGAGTGCGAAGAAAATTCCTCCACAGTGATGTGAAAGAATCATTACCGTGTAACCACAAACACTCGATTGCAGTTGTTGCCACCACACACCCAGTTATTAGGTTTAGGGGGCAAATATTTTTTCACATAAGGCCAGGCAAGTTTGGACAATAAAATGAAATTTGCATTTTGCATTTACTGTAATTATCTTTGTTTAAAATTTGCTTGATGGTCTGAATCATTAAAGTTTGACAAATATACAAAATAAATACTTATTTCACAGCATTGTATACGGTGTGTTGTTGGTTCAAATGTTACTAAATAGTTGCTTTGTGGACCAAGATCTTGACAGAAGTCTAGTGGTTCAAACCCCAATGTTCAGCCATTAACATTTCCTGCTCCAGGGATGCCACATCATGGCAAACCCCTACTCAATAAATTCAACAAAATAGACTGCATGTTGAATCTGTACCGACGGAATCAGTGTCACCCAGATAATATGGGTTTCCTTCTAAGTCTGGTTCCTCTCAAGGTTTCTTCCTAGTATCGTCTTTCACCACATCACCTCTGAATCATCATCAGAAAGAAACCTTTCTCAGCCGATGTATTTGTGTAAAGCAGTTTTGCAGGTAAGATTGAGTTAAATTTGATATTTGACGAATGAAGTCTTCTTTGTTTTTCTCTCTCTAGGCTTTTGCATGGGGTGTGTTGGGAACTTGCTGAATGGTATTTTCAGGAGGGATGTGCAGTTCTGGCAGCCTGCTGTCATCTGGCTGTAGATAACACAGAGGTAGTATTTATATTTACTCCCTGTTTAGAGACTTTTTTAAATTACAATTACAAATATAGAACCACATTCAAATCCCAGAAGTTTGTCAGTACTGTACACATATTTGAAGTTACATTTATGGCATTTGGAAGACGCCTTTATCCAGAACAATTTACAATTATCTTATTTATACAACTGAGCAGCAAAGGGGTAAGGGCCTTGCTTAAGGGCCCAGCAAGAGCAGCTTTGAGATATGATAGGATTTATACTCATGACCTTTTGATCAGAAGGCAAAAATCTAATCCACTGAGGTACCATTTATCATATTCAGTAAAGTCCTCATATAGTTTCCATTTAAAATCCTTCTGATCATGAGAATGTGTTGTTCATGAACATGAGGTTGTGGTTCTAAAGAAAAAGGGACAGAAAATATCATCTGAAGCAGGAAATAGTTTTGTCTGTCTGTCTGTTTGTCTGTCTGTCTCTGTCTACATTTTTTCCTTTGACTAAGAAAAAAAACCCATTCACGTAAAAAAAAACTCACTTTCCAACTATTTTCTCTCCCAAAAAACTAACCAGCATTTTTACTTTAAAAGCACTTTTGTACGTCGATGTGGATAAAGGCGTCGTCCAAATGCTATTAATGTAGACAGAGACAGACAGACAGACAGACAGACAGACAGACAGACAGACAGACAGACAGACAGGCAGGCAGACAGACAGACAGACAGACAAATAGATAGATAGATGTACAGCAAATAAATATAATGTAAATATATATACAGTATGTATTTATTGTTGTGTGTGTGTGTGTGTGTGTGTGTGTGTGTGTGTGTGTGTGTGTGTAGTTGGCTATGGCCAATCTGATAAGAGGCAATGAGTTGGAGCTGGCGATGTGTGTTGGGACCGTTTTGGAAGAATCAGCACAAGAAGCTACTCATTATGTCTTGGAACTTCTGGCCAGGAAATACATGACCACAGCTACATGGTAAACGTTCTCCTCATTTATTCAACACACACGAACCTCTTTACAAGAATCTAAGAAAAATCTAAATTATGTGTAATAAAAACTTAAGATTTAGGGGGTATTTTATGGTGTTAATTGTGACACAAATTTGTTCTAGAAGTTCTGAAGCAGTGGTTCTCAATGCAGCATCCAGGGACCTGACAGAGTTCTGGAGAGTGATGGAACCTCACACTCTAAATTTAAATTTCTATTGAAAAATGTATCAGTTTTATACTATTCAAATTAAATCACATTTTATTTGTCGCCTACACATTTATACAGAGCACGACATAGATAGATAAATAGAATATTAAATATAAATAAATAAATAATTAAAAAATAATCAAAGTATAAAAACAAGTACAAAGTACTATGTACTTATTATAAAGTATGAAATATAAGGATAAAAAATTCTCTATATAAATTTCATAGTAAAAAATGATAAATGCTAAAGCAAATTTAATTTAATTTAATTTAACGCAAATCAGTCAAATCGATGGTCCGCCCATTAAGCACTTACGGAACTTGTCCCTGTAGGCAGAAGGTTTTGAGAATCACTGATTAGATTCTGCAGTGTGATTAGTGTTGTGGCTCATCTGTTCTGTTTTATCATCCCCATCTGTTTCCAGCTTTCCATGCGTCAGAAACAGGTAGCAACTTTTAAGCATTTCTGGGGTTTTTTGTTTGTTTGTTTGTATGGGGTTTTATTTTGCTGCATGCAAAATCACTTTCATATCATTACATTTGGTGTTTATGAAAATCCCTTATTGGTTTCTCTCACCTGGTCATATGTACAGTATGTGATTTTTGAGCATTGCATTCCACATTTAGTCCCAATTTCCTCTTCTAATTCCCTCCACTCTTCTGGGAAGATGTTCCACTAGATTTTAGATTGCACTTATAGATATTTGTGTTCATCAGCCACAAGGGTGTTATGAAAGGCAGGTACTGATGTAGGTGAGGAGACCTGGGGTGCAGTCAGCATTCTCATTCATCCCAAAGGTGTTCAGTAGGGATGAGATCAGAGCTCTATAGCAGCAAGATCTTCCTCTCCAAAAGCATGTAAACCAGATCTTCAAGGAGCTCACTTTGTGCACAGGGGCATCACCATGCTGGAGCAGGTTTGGGTTTCCAAGTTCAAATGAATGCAAAATGTTATTATAGCGCCATCCAAAGACAATTGTGTGCCTCCAGATTTGTGGTACCAGTTTGGAGAAGAACCACATATAGCAGGAAAAGGTCAGATGACCCAATACTTTTGGCAATATGGTGTATATAGTACATTGTATTATAGTATTAATGTACAATGTGCATAAGCAGCTCTGTAGATATCTATAAATGTTTAATGTGAATAAAAAAAATGAAGATTGAAAAAAGGGTTTTTAATAAACCTGACCAAGAAACATAATAAACTGTGCCTTTTTAATTAAAATAATTGAAAAATTAAATGTTACTTGGAAAGTATTTCAGGCGAGTTGGTGTATATTTGCTTTTTAATTGCTTTAGAGTGAAATAATCCTTGCTTGAATTCAGAACTCTTCTCTAGTCAAATGTGTAAGAGATGAAACACTCAGTGTTGTGCTGTGGAAGGGAAATATTCAGGCTGATCTGTCCAAGCTTGATGAGGTTACTGTTACACCACAAGTGATGAGTCGTGCATTTCACGCCAAGACCTTCAGTGGTGTCCTGCCTGAATCAATCCACCTCTTAATACTATTATTAAAACATTATGACACCACATCTGTAGAAACCATTAATATAATAGAGAAGCTCAACAAACACAATTCAATACTTCTCCTTTCACTGTAGCCACAACTGCACTGCCACATACATCATCTAATAGATGACCCCAGGATTTTCCCAGCACTTATGTGCATTTTTTTCTGTGCATTACATTTAAAATTCAGGCAAATTGTGTGTTTTTGTGCAAAATCTACAGGAAAGAAAACACAAAAGTATAAATGGTTCATGAAAAAGCTTGACAACTGTTTGCTCGACCTTTCTTCACGATGTCCACCTTTTCTTGAAAAGTCCATCTTGTAAATGTCCAATGTGACCAAACCAATTTCTTCTCCTCTATCAGCCATTGTGGAATGAAATAAACGGCTATTAAATCCACACAAATATATTTGAGCTTGTGCAGTTTGCTACAGATGCCGTCTACAAGCTCGGGCTAGTGCGCTCACGGCCCATCCAATCAAAGGACGTGAAAATGCTGACTGGTTAAAAAAAAACCCTGCAGTGCTCAGGTTTCAGGTTGTCTTAGGGAAATATGTGCTGTAACGGCTAAAATCTTATTGGATAGAAAATCATAGGTAAACTTTCATTTGGGAGTGAAGTAGTGCACCTGAGGAAGCGCTATGAAATGAGGAGAATAGACTGTGGGGAGAAATGTAATATTTATTTATGGACAAAAATATATTAAAACACAAGTCCGAAATTAAGGCCCTGATGGCCTGCCACAGCATTTAACGTTGTTCTCTCAATGAAAGAAGAGAAAAAATATCTGCCTTAAAAGTTTCCATGAATGAAGTTATAGATTTTATAGGATTGACTTCGTATTGATATGTATGTCTTTTAAGTTCTGACACAGCAACAAACACTCTCTCTCTCACACTCACACACACACACACACACAGTATATATATTTATATACACACACACAAACACAGTTTCTCAGAAACTTCATGTACACAACCTGAAATACATGTTTTTGTGTGTACAGTCTCTCTGTATTTACTCTCATGTTGTGTGTGTGTGTGTGTGTGTGTGTGTGTGTGTGTGTGCCATCAACAGGGACTTGGCTGTCAGGCTGCTACAGATGATTCCTGATAATGAAAGTCTTTTAGCCAAGCTGTGTGCCTTTTACCCAGGCAGCTCGGCCGAACGAGACGACCTGCACGACAAGGTACAGTCACGTGACTCATTTACGGTTTATTTGTACATTAGATCAGAAATATTTCAGCTCGATTCGATGATGGTTTTATTTATATATATATATATATATATATATATATATATATATATATATATATATATATATATATACAGGGAGTGCAGAATTATTAGGCAAATGAGTATTTTGACCACATCATCCTCGTTATGCATGTTGTCTTACTCCAAGCTGTATAGGCTGGAAAGCCTACTACCAATTAAGCATATTAGGTGATGTGCATCTCTGTAATGAGAAGGGGTGTGGTCTAATGACATCAACACCCTATATCAGGTGTGCATAATTATTAGGCAACTTCCTTTCCTTTGGCAAAATGGGTCAAAGAAGGACTTGACAGGCTCAGAAAAGTCAAAAATAGTGAGATATATTGCAGAGGATGCAGCAGTCTTAAAATAGCCAAGCTTCTGAGCGTGATCATCGAACAATCAAGCGTTTCATTCAAAATAGTCAACAGGGTCGCAAGAAGCGTGTGGAAAACCAAGGCGCAAAATAACTGCCCGTGAACTGAGAAAAGTCAAGCGTGCAGCTGCCAAGATGCCACTTGCCACCAGTTTGGCCATATTTCAGAGCTGCAACATCACTGGAGTGCCCAAAAGCACAAGGTGTGCAATACTCAGAGACATGGCCAAGGTAAGAAAGGCAGAAAGTCGACCACCACTGAACAAGACACACAAGCTGAAACGTCAAGACTGGGCCAAGAAATATCTCAAGACTGATTTTCTAAGGTTTTATGGACTGATGAAATGAGAGTGAGTCTTGATGGGCCAGATGGATGGGCCCGTGGCTGGATTGGTAAAGGGCAGAGAGCTCCAGTCCGACTCAGGCGCCAGCAAGGTGGAGGTGGAGTACTGGTTTGGGCTGGTATCATCAAAGATGAGCTTGTGGGGCCTTTTCGGGTTGAGGATGGAGTCAAGCTGAACTCCCAGTCCTACTGCCAGTTTCTGGAAGACACCTTCTTCAAGCAGTGGTACAGGAAGAAGTCTGCATCCTTCAAGAAAAACATGATTTTCATGCAGGACAATGCTCCATCACACACATCCAAGTACTCCACAGCGTGGCTGGCAAGAAAGGGTATAAAGAAGAAAATCTAATGATATGGCCTCCTTGTTCACCTGATCTGAACCCCATTGAGAACCTGTGGTCCATCATCAAATGTGCGATTTACAAGGAGGAAAACAGTACACCTCTGAACAGTGTCTGGGAGGCTGTGGTTGCTGCTGCACGCAATGTTGATGGTGAACAGATCAAAACACTGACAGAATCCATGGATGGCAGGCTTTTGAGTGTCCTTGCAAAGAAAGGTGGCTATATTGGTCACTGATTTGTTTTGTTTGGTTTTGAATGTCAGAAATGTATATTTGTGAATGTTGAGATGTTATATTGGTTTCACTGGTAAAAATAAATAATTGAAATGGGTATGAATTTGTTTTTGTTGTTGCCTAATAATTATGCACAGTAATAGTCACCTGCACACACAGATATCCCCTAAAATAGCTAAAACTAAAACTACTTCCAAAAATATTCAGCTTTGATATTAATGAGTTTTTTGTGTTCATTGAGAACATGGTTGTTGTTCAAATTAAATCCTCAAATAAAATTAATCCTCAAAAATACAACTTGCCTAATAATTCTGCACTCCCTGTATATATATATATATATATATATATATATATATATATATATATATATATATATATATATATATATATATATATATAAAACCTGACTAGTGCGCTCTCTGACCATCCAATCAAATGATATGAAAATGCAGACATGATTGGACGCCTGCTAGGAGTACGCAAGTCACAATCTGATTGGTTTAAGCAACAGCTTCAATCAACATGGATTTGAATCAATAGGACGCCTCAAACTGAAACTTATACTTGGATGGTAGCTCAGGGATTAAGGTGCTGGGCTACTGATCGCTGCCACTCTTGGGCCTTTGAGCAAGGCCCTTAACCCTCTGTGCTCCAGGGGTGCAGTATCATGGCCAACCCTGAGCTCTGTTTGTCATATAAGGAAAGCGAGTGTGCTGTGTTTCTTCAGTGTGGTTTGCCGAGTTTGGAGGAGTGTAAGGATCTGGCCGAGGAGGCTCACAATCAGGGAGAAACCTTACAGGAAGTAAAGTATCTTCTACTCAGCCCTGAACCTGAGAAGGCTCTCCCAGTCGGCATCGCGTCCATCAAAGGTATGTGTGTGTGTGTGTGTGTGTGTGTATGCGTTTTATTACATCTATTAAGAAGAAAAATGCTATGTTATTATCTTCTAATATATTTTTTTCTCTATCTTACAGATCAGTTGAGGTGTCCTGATTGGACCGTGGACTCGGTTTATCCAATCCTGGACCTGCTGAGTTACATCAGGACGGACCGGTTGGTTCTGAGCAAGTGCAGTGAGTAAGTACAAAACCGATAACAAGTCTGTTAATATCGAATCAAACGGGTTTCCTCAGGAGGTTTTCTAATGAACTCGCTGTGTGTGTGTGTGTGTGTGTGTGTGTGTGTGTGTGTGTGTGTGTGTGTGTGTGTGTGTTTTCCCAGGGAGCGTAATGAGCTGCTCATCCTCTGTGGCTACATTGGAGCGTTATTGGCTATAGGAAGGCAGTACTCCAGCATCGTCCCTGCACTGTATGAATACACAAGGTAAGAGAGTGTGTGTGTGTGTGTGTGTGTGTGTGTGTGTTTACCAACAACTTGAGGAGAAAAGAGACTTTCTTATTTCTTTCTGTCTTTCTCTCCTTTAGTCAATTGTTAAAGAGGAGAGAAGTCGATTTGCCACTGCAGATTGAACAGCTATCAGTGGAGCTGGAGGCCTGGAGAGCATCTTTCAACAAGTCAGACACACACACACACACACACACACATTTGCTATGCATTAGACGTTTGCTATAGATTTCTAATGACCAAGTCTCCTACTCAGGGCAGCAGAGGAGACTCCATACACTCCTCCAACAGAGGCGCAGATGACGGAGTACACACTCCTCCTGAGACGAATGAGGGCGGAGCCTATGAAGGGCCTGCAGGGGCCAGACTACGTCACAGGATCCAGCTTGCCCAGCCACTCAGACGTCCAGATCTCCTGCTTTACTGGGCTAAGAATACAGGCGAGTCACACACACACACACACACACACACACACACACACACATACACACACACACACACACACACACTGTTTTCTGGTGTACTGAAAAACTGTCATAATATTTTTTTAAATGAAATTCAAAGCATTTTCCAACATGAGAGTTTTCAATGCTTGGAAAATAACTGATGTTTTTTTTTCCACATGGGTTTACCGTATTTTCCGGACTATAAGCCGCTACTTTTTTCCTACGCTTAAACAACGAAGCGGCTAATTTATGGATTTTTCCTGGGTTTTTCCCGGTTTCACAAACTTCAAGCCAAAAAACTGAGCCCCCATAACATTAGACCAATGAAATTGCGGAACGGGTTCAGGTGAACCAATGAAACTCTTTATATTAAATCAGATGCGCTCCCACTGAATCGGGCCGCACCACATCATAAATATGGATGATGTTCCTCTGACGTTTGACCTGCCGCTCACTCGGACTGTCTACAGGAAATGCCAATCATTCGTCACGCTGAAAACAACCGGGCATGAAAAAACACTTCACCTGTGTTCTGAGCTGCACGGCATCGGGAGAAAAGCTTCACCGATGGTGATTTTTAAACGCACGACGAGGCTAAAAGGAAAACTCTCGAGAGAAATAGTTGTGAAAGGAAGGAGGAAGACAGTGAACAATGACTTTTTTGGTAGGCTACTGTTTAGATACAAGCCGTGTAACAGACACTGTCTTTCATTAAAGCCTGTGTAAAGTTGATTAGTTTCAGTGTAGACACCTGCGGCTTATAGACAGGTATTTATGTTCAAAATAAAAATCTTTGTTAAATTCAGCGGGTGCAGCTTATATTTGGGTGCGTTTACTAGTCCGGAAATTACGGTAATCGAGAGATTTGTCATCTTGTCTGCAGTATAAGTGGAATAAAGCATTCAGAACCCGCATTTATGGAAATAAAAATCAATTTTAGCGTCGTAAAAGGTAAATTTTCATTTTAACGTGCTAAAATAACCGCTCTCTGTGATTGACAGGGTCCTGTCTTCTTCCTGGAGGATGGCAAGTCGTCCATTTCACTTAACGATGCGTTGATGTGGGCCAAGGTGAACCCTTTTTCTCCGCTGGGGACCGGGATACGCCTCAATCCCTTCTAAACACACACACAGTCACATGCACATACTAGCTCATAGTCATATACGAGTAGAGACAGTATTAGAGTCCAGTTGAGAACAAAAAACAGGACAAAGACCACATTCTTAGGACATGGACAGAGAAACGAGACTCGACTCCATGCTTACTGTATATGTTCACCAGCATGAGATGGCATTATCAGTAGTTTCCCATCATGTTTCACTTCAGATGGAATCAGGAACACAGCTGAAGGACTGGATTTTGGTCCAGTTTTTAGTCTGGACTATTTAATGGACCTTTTTTGGAATCTGCTTGTATCCATTGAGGAGGTGGCATGCGTTTTTATTTTATTATATGTTGCTTCTTGTTTATTTCTGTACGTGTTAATATATTATTTTTTATCTAAATATACACTATATGGACAAAAAGTATTGGGACACCTGGCTTTTCCAGATATATGTTGCTCTTTACTCTTTAACACAAATGTTTGAGGCACGTCCTAGGTGGTATGTAGGGAGGCTGCACTTTGACCCCAGCTTCCTAACATCACTGAGATATGTGAGGAAAGAATATCACTGTGCTGTAAAGTACAACTATAAAGCCCCTTTACCTTTTTTAATGTGGTAGCATGACATTTTTTATTCAAATGAAACCAGGAGACCCAAACCGGTTCCAGCATCTGCTGTGCACAAAAGCCAGCTCCATGAACATCTGCTTTACATGAGTTGGAAGTGTGTGGAAGATCTTAAGTGGCCTGCTATAAAGCTCTGAGGGATGAATGTAAACACTGACTGTACCCCAGGCTTCCTCACCTCACCTCCATCAATACCTGACTAATCTTCCCAGAAAAGTGGAGGTTATTATGTCAGTAAATGTGGAATGGGATGTTCAAAACTTCACCAATCTTATGGTCAAGTGTCCACAAACTTTTAGCCATAGAGTGTATATATTAAAAACTGCACTTTATACAGACACGGCATGTTCTGAATCAAAAATAAAATCATGACATTAAACATTACGACTATTAGCATACCCGAGCTCATAGGTACAACCTGATGCTAATCTCACACAGACTTCCTGCTAAACCCAGTCCAAACTCTGCAACTTTATATTACAATCAAATATAATTCAGAAATATATTAATATAATATAATTATAATTCAAAAGCAGTATTAAACCTAAAAGGCACACAGAATTGTAACTTGTGCTCAATTATTAATAACAGCTAAGATGAGTCCTAGCATGTATAAGCAACATTTGACTAGCATTCACCAGATATTCTCCATTAAAACAGGGGGGAAAAGCCTGGCTTTAACATGTTGTGAGTTTCCGACAGCACACTGTATGTTAGATCTGTGATGCTGCTTTCTCTTCAGGGATCTTGGTTTTAGAGAGACCGTGTCTGTGTACTTGTATTAGGGGTTCAGGCACTTAGAGTCACATTTTTTGCTAATTATTTTGCTAATAAGTTCATTCGCTAACATTTATTTTTTATCCAAGGAAGCAGATGGAAGCAGCTCATAGACTAAAGTCCACATTCAGTTCCCATTTGCTGTTATAAGAACCTCCACTCTTCTGGGAAGGTTGTTGTTCTGGAAGGTTCTCCTCTCTTGGGTTTTTGGGCACCTCCCTGACTAAGTCTCTTCTCCCCCGATCACTCAGTTTAGTCGAGCGGCTTTGTTCTAGGAAGAGTCCTTGTGGTTCCAAACTTCCATTTACTGATGATGGAGGCCACTGTGCTCATTGGGACCTTCAATGCTGCAGAAATGTTTCTGTCCAATTCTCCAGATCTGTGCCTCCATACAATCCTGTCTCGGAGGTCTACAGACAATTCCTTGGACTTCATTTCTTGGTTTGTGCTCTGACATGCACTGTTAAATGTAGGACCTCATATTGTTTAGGTGTATGCCTCCAGATCATGTCCAATCAACTGACTTTAATCAAGTTGTAGAAACATTGAGGCAAGTGAGCTTAATTTTGAGTGTTATGGCAACGGCTGTGAATATTTATATACATACATTTTAAACAAACTCCTTTCACGTTGTCATTATGGGGTTTTGTTTGTAGAATTTTGAGGAAAATAATGAATCCATTTTGAAATAAAGCTGTAAAATAACAAAATGTGGACAAAGTAAACCGCTTTGAATACTTTCCAGATGCACTGTAAAAGATGCATTACTTGATACAGCACCCCTGAAGCACCAGGGGTTGAGGGCCTTGCTCAAGGGCCCAAAAGTGCAGCTCGGTATTATCAGGGCTTGAACCCGACCTTCTAAACATCCCAAAGCCTTAACCACTGACCTACCACATCTTCATGGAGCTGGCTTTGTGCACAGGGGCATTGTCATACTGGAAGAGATTTGGGGTCTCCTAGTTCAAATTTCATGCTACCACATCCAAAGTCCTGCACAATTGTGAGATTCTAACTGGTAACAGTTTGGTGAAGAACCACATATGGCTGAAAAAGTCGTGTTCTAATACCTTTGTCCACATAGTGTATCTAGCTAGCATTACTATATTTTAGTATTTATTTCTTTTAATTTATAATTTTTTCATCAAAAAAAATTGTTAGACTGTGTGTTCATTTTTAGACTACATCTGGAAATACATACGGGTATTTATTTTTTTTTTATTTTTGCGACCATGAATGCATCTCTAGTATTAAACCTTCTGAAACACTCGATGCAGATGTTTGCAGATGAAACTCATGAGGTATGATGTCACAATAAACACAATAAGTACACACACAAAAAAGTGCTTGGACCCCGACAGTCGCTGCTTGCTGGTTGTTGTTTTTTTTTTTACGTAGGAAATGAGATTGTGTGAAATACATGAGGCTGGTGTTTATGGGAGAAAGGTGTATAAAATGTTTAGTTTTTAGTGTTTATAGTGTGTGCCTTAAATTATTAGCAAACAACGCTAACATCTGTATTAGCAACGGTGTGCTATTTTAGGCAACATCATCCGATTGTATCATGCAGTTTAGCTTTTTTAGTAAGAAAAAAATATGTATTGATAAATTATGTGCGAGGGGAAATTCATTTCTTGACTCATTTTAATTCTTTTCAACAAACTGCACTGTGAACTGTATTTATTCATGTATTTATTTATTTATTTGTAAATATATTCTTTATTTTGTTGGATGATTCCCCAGCGCTGAACAGGGTGTAACCTCCATCTAGACTTCTGTATTACTGAGAGAGAGAGATGTAGAAGCAGATGATAGAGAACAATGTTTTCTCATTATATTGATTTTATTTTAATTTTTTTTTTTGCATTATAAAAAAGTACCATGAGGAAGAACCACAAGAAAAGAAACTGTTGTTATTGGAGGATGATGATAAAAAAAATGAGGCAGCATTTGTCATCATGCAAATATGAAGATTCTTATTAAAAAAAAATATTTAAGCATCCATGTTTTTGTCTTCTTTTTTTCAGGCTTTGCTTAACTTAAACATAAAACTTATTACAAATGTGGATATAAAATGTTGGGTTTTTTTTGCTTTTAATCATCTGGGAAGGTGTTTCTGTTTTGTATGTATTTATTTATCTATAAAACACAATGACCACAAGCACTTTTCATTTAATTGAATTATTTTTAAGGGTGTTGTTATGTGGACAATTGGCAGCGTTTATTTATTTATTTGTTTGTTTTTTATTTCGTGCATTTTATTGATCTTTTTAAGCACAATGATTTGATGAAGCAATTTTTACAAAGTAATTTTTCTTGTACTTATATATGAATACCACCAGGTTTTATTTATTTAGTGTATTTTATAAGCGTTTTTATTTTGTATTATTATGATTTATTAATCAATTAATAAATGTCCTTATTTATCTTGGGAGGTGGTTTCTAAGCTCAATGACCATAAGCTATTTTTTTTACACATTCTTTAATAGATTGTTTTAATTAATACATTAATTGATTTTCATTGGTTAATTAATGAATACATTTTATTTATTGTTTTTAATCATGTGGAAAAGCGCAAGTCATTTTTAATGCATTTTTTTATGATTTTTCTCAAAAGCTAAAGAATCAAAATGTTAAAAAAATGTATCATTAGCTTTAATCAAACATGACCAAACGTTATTTTAATCATGTCCTGATGGGAAGATCAGAATATTTCATTGCTTTAATCACCTTCATGGTGTCTATGGGAGTCACGTGACAAAAGGACGAATGACTCGGACCGGATAATTAAATTCGATGAACTATTAAATTTTTTTCCTGTGCATAACCTACGGAGATTTCACGATACTTTGCTCTTCCACATCCGGTAGAAAATGAACAAATTGAAGCAGGTTGTCGCAGTTTGTTTTGAATAATTCGTTATGAACTGAAACTCAGACGACTTTAAGATGATCGCCATGATATACGTGAATATTCACTTAGTCTCCAGGTTTGGTCTGAGAACTGCTTCCCAGATCTCAGAAATGCTTCCAAAGCTTTTGAGGAATAGGTGTAAATATCTCACCTTCAGTTCAGTTCCACATTCATTCCCCATTCACACTTCTGAGATGATGTTCCACTAGATTTTGCAGTGTCCTTGTGGAGAGATTCATTCAGCCATTAGTAAAGGCAGGTAGTGATGAAGGTGAGGTGTTCTGGGGTGCAGTCAGCGTTCACATTCATCCCAAAGGTGTTCAATAGGGTTTAGAGCTCTAAAGCAGGAGATCTTCCACTCCAACCCGTGTAAACCGTATCTTCATGCATGTCATGCTGGAACAGATTTGAGTCTCCTACTACAAGTGAAGGGAAATTTTAATTCCACATCCAAAGAGACGTCCTATACTATTGTGTGCCTCCAACTTTGTGGTAACAGTTTGTGTTCATTAAAAATAGATATATTTTCTATCTCAGTCATGTAGTGATATCAGTGCATTTTATTAAAATAAAATATATACATTATATTCATGACAAATGGTAAATAAGGTACATTTTCTTTTCCCGTTTATTTGTCTTTTGTGCTGACGTCTGAGTAAAACACTGCACAGCTGTGATTACGATATACACACACACACACACACACTCGGGAGCTCGTACACACCACCAGATCAAGACGTGTGAGATGAGAGAAGAGACTTTGGCATTTCCATCATCTGACATTCACATGTAATGAAGTGACGCTCACCTACGAGCGTCTGATGTCACCAGGTTTTACAGAGTATGAGAGACAGATGTGTGTCTGTAAACTTTGTCACTCATGGTGTGGACGAGATGTGGGACACGGGGAAGTGGAACTGTGGATTCTGACACGAACAAAATTATGCAGATTTTTTTGTTTGTTTTTTTGCAGACATCATATTCAAATTCACAGAGCGAGCAATTCATTCTTTTGTCTTATCAAGAAGATAATAAATGCACTTGCGAGACGAAATAAAAGAAATCCAAAAAACACCACTAATAGAGTCAAAAGGAGAGATAAAATATCAAATATAAAGATAGACAGAGACAAAGGAAGATAAACAGATACAGGGATATAAGAACAGACAGAGAGAGAGAAAAGAAAAGTAGACAGAGAAACATACAGGTGGAGAGGAAGATAGGTAGAGAGAGAGAGAGATGGACAAAGCAAAAAGAGAAGGAAAAAGTGAGAAAGGCAGAAAAAGACAGAGAGAAATGGGTGGAAAGAAACATAAAAAGAGGGAGCAAGACGGCAGGACAGAGAAAGGGAGATAGACAGATAAAAATTGACAAAGGGATAGAGACAGGTAGGGAGACAGAAAGAGATAGACAGATAGAAATGTAGAGGGGCAGATAGGCAGAGAGAGACATAGAAAGGGATGTGCAGAGGGACAGAGACAGGCAGGAAAAGAACACAGAGACAGGAGGAGAGAAACAGTGAGATAAACAAACAGAGAAAGACAGAGGAAAAGAGATGGGTGGAGAGTCAGAAAAAAAAGAAGATTGTGACGGTGGATAGTGACAGAGAGATGGACAGAGAAAAACAGAGGATAAAGATAGAGGAGAGAGACACCGAGAGAAACAGAAAAGACAGAGGATTAGGAAAGAGGAAAAGAGACGGAGAGATATACAGACAGAAAATCACAGAGATCGGAGGAGGGAGACGCAAAGAAAGATGGACAGACAAAAGACAGAGGGATAAAGATTGGTGGAGAAAAAATGGACAGAGGAAAAAGACAGAGGGATAAGGATGGCTGGAGAGAAACAGAAATGTACAGACAGAAAAAGAAAAAGAAGAGTGGAGAGACAGAGGTGGAAAGACAGAAGGAAATAATATAATATAAGTAGACGAAGAAAGACAAAATTATATAGAGGCAAAGTGGAGAGAGAGAGAGAGAGAGAGAGAGAGAGAGAGAGAGAGAGAGAGAAAGGTAGAAAGAGAGAGACACACAGGTGTCTATCTGTGCTGCAGGAATCTGTGGAGCAGAGGTGGAAGTCTTAGTTGAGGGATGAGATGAAGTCTTGAACGTCCCAGATACTCTCTGATGCACAACCTGCACAGCTCACTCAGGCCACGTGGAGTAACTACACACACACACACACACACACACACACACACACACACACACACACACAAATTACCAATGACAAAATGTCACCCTTCACCTTCAGTATAATTAATGGTGCACACACTTGTCTTGGAGCTTCAACGCTAACATTGCAGCTAACATATAAGTAAAGCGCGTAGCCACTAGTTTAGCATCCCGCTATCACACACGATCAGCTACGGAAGCCTAGAGGCAGCAAAATCCAATTTCAAATGTAATTTGCAAAACGATAACGTATTTCTGCATTTTAATTTACGTTTCCGTGTACCACGTGTGCAGTTTTAGGGCAAACGGAAAACTATATCATTCAAATGAAAAAGTATTACAGAAATTAATATGTGCAACATTTGCGTGCATTAAACTCCGGTTTCGCCGACTCAGGATTGCGTTTTCATCATATTGCCTGTGAAATTTGTAGCAAAATTCGGTGTATTTCAAAGGTAAAAAAAAAAGGTCCAATGCATTTAACGCATTGGAATTCAATATGTTTGAGACCACGCCCACTTCGTCATGGCAAACCCCGTTCCACTGTTTCTCTAAGAAGCTGTGCAAGCACTGAAGCGGCAAAATGTCCCGTTGTTTTCCAAAACTCATTTGCATGATAATTATTATGCTACAATTTCTGCTTGGACATGTTACACATATCAAATCATAAGTAATTTACACGTTAAAACTACTGTTAAAAATAGCAAATGTAAATGCTACCTCTATGCTTCTTCCACAGGAAATGACATCACTGTGACACTTTTTAATCCTTACAATATATAGCGGCGCGTTGTGCCTTCTCAGAAACCACTAACGCTGAACGCTAATGGTGGCTATACACCTCGATCGCTTGTTAGCCTGAATTAGCTTACAGAAGTTCACAGAGCGACGTGTTCGTACCTTCGTAGTGCAGTAGCACGTGTTCCGCCAGGCTGCTAGGGGGCGCCGTCTCCACCGCTCGCTGCAGCTCAAGATTTCGAGCGTTGATGTTGGCGCCGAACTCTAGCAGCACTTTGACGATCTCGGGGCAGTCCTTCTGCGCGGCGGCGTGAAGGGGCGTGTCCAGGAAACGCCCCTTCTGGACGTTAGCTCCTGCGCGGGAAATCGGAACGGTGGTCATTTATCGACAATGTTACATCATAAGATTCCCGACATCCCTAACTCTCGAACGCGCAAATTTCCGACACTTTGTGCCACGTGTGTACGGTACGAGTTTGTTTGGATTCATGCCATTTCTGGAGAGGGATCCTGTCACTGCTGATCCAAGGGGCACATTTTACACATTTTAATCTGACAGGAAGTACTCCACCTATTACATTTCTGACAGGAAGTTGGTGTAAAATTGTGTACTGGTAGCTTAGAAGTTCTGTTAGAAATTTCTTCACGTGAATATTTGAACCACATTTGGCAGGAAAAGCCGGGTGTCCCAATACTTTTGCCACATAGTGTATCTCTGACTGCTGTCTAAGTGTGTAAAATAAAATTCGTCTGACATTTTGCCCAGACCTCCATCTAGGAGTTTCCGTGTGCACTGTAGCTCTCGGGAGGCGCAGGCGATGTAAAGCGGCGTTCCTAAGTGAGGAATGTCGTAATCCACGTCTGCCCCCCATGATATCAGAGCCTCCACACATGCCGTCCTTCCTGAACAAAAAGCCCATGTTAGTGATATACCACTGGAGTTCAATTGCAAATGTAATGTCACATATATAAATACACCATCGCGATGCAGTTTATAGCTCATGCTAACTGGAATTTGTTTTACAAAAAAAAAGAAAACAAATGAAAATGGAAGATTCGAATCGAAGATTTGCACAAAGCAGCGATGTGGAAAATATTTTTGGGGCAACAACAGAGACTTGGTGATCTGCATGGAGATGAAAAATCTGAGCCTATTCTACATCTGTAAATTACAATAAATCTCCCTTTACAGTTTTATACGGTGTTATACGTTTTACTGCCCGTTTGTTTTTATAAGAGAAATGCTTGAAAAGCGTGTGCGCCACTATATCGTGCTCCCAAGGTCATACCGGCGACAACCAGTGGACTGTAAGGCACACTCTTCCACGTCTTCACTTCTCCCTTATCACTCTTGTTTGCTATGAATCAATACAACCAAACCACTTAAACCACTCTCCTGGTGCATGTGTTCCACCCGTTGCACGAGCGAGTCGCTACACTGTGTTACCTTCTGGTGTTACCTTTTAGTTATGCTGACAGAGAGAGTGTTGCCGGAGTCCACAACTGCACAGTGTCCTTAACTGTCATACAACAATGAGGATACTTTAGAATCCATATCCTTCTCTCCCTGTCACCCCTCGTCTATCTCTCTATCTCTCTCTCTCGGTCGAGTTAAACATGATTCTGAGGTTCCAGTGACCACTGTTCCTGCGTCTCTTCCCTCCTTAGATCTTGTCCAGGCCTGCCTCTGGCTGATGTTCTCTTCGACTGGAGGTCACTCTATGGAGCTGGGGATGTTTCTCATCAACGCCCTGGAGATCCATGAAATTCCAGAGTAAGAACGGGAGCTTTGAGGATGGATTTGGACTGTAGTTAATGTCAACAGTCTGCTACACTGACTCAGGAATACAGTTTGCTTCTGATCATCATCACTGTACCCCGCAACATTGTTTATCTGTAATAAATGGACATTCGGTGCAACCCAGATGAGGATGGGTTCCCTCTTGAATTTGGTTTCTCTCAAGGTTATTTCCTTATGTCATCTCGGGGAGTTTTTCCTTCACCACAGTCTCCACTGGCTCGCTCATCAGGGACAAACTTACACTTATAAAGAACATCTTATTAATTTTTATCACCACATTATCTGTGTGAAGCTGCTTTAAGACAATGTTCATTGTTGAAAGTACAAATAAAAATTAATTGAATTAAAATTAGCACAGTTAAAATACATTTGCCTTTTATATATATATATATATATATATATAAATAAATCACCTTTGCTGCTGGCCTCATGCATGGGTGATGGTTGGCATGGATCCGGCTGCGGGTTGGCGCCGTGCTCCAGCAGAACCTCTGTACACGCGGCACTGCCCGCAGAACAGGCATTAAACAGAGGCGTTACTCCATCGATGGTGGTAGCATTTACCTAGTGCACACACACACACACACACACACACACACACACACACACACACACACACACACACACACACAGAGTACTGACATGTATATTCTGCATATAAACTACAGCTGTTATAATACCCTTCACAAAATTCTGGAGGGTGCTACAATAATTTAAGGCTGCAATTGCCCTCAACAGTTTTGCACTCAGGTGTCCATTAGTGAACAGCTGATAACCTCGGCGATGACGGAACGGACAATCAGATGGCAATTGCTTTCCTTTGAATTCCGGTTCCTCAAAACTTTTCCTTCTCCACTCATTAGGGATGAATGTACAGTATAGGGACTCATTTACGGAGCTAAAATTTATATTTGTAATTCATTTGCATGTGCATGTGTTAAAAGTGGTCTAGAAATACAAAAGAATTGAATAGAAGTGAATTCATTGAAACATTCGTCCATTTTTATTTCATGCTACAGAAGCGATTATGTTGCACAATGATGCCATAAACAAGCCGTGATTTACTTCACTGGATCTACGTATACGGTATGACAATACACCAGAATAACAAGCAGCCAATCAGAATCATGTATTTTCCATGACCATAAAAGGACTTACATTCGCTCCGGCCTCGATGAGCGCTCTGGCACACGCCACATGATCTCCCAGACACGCCTCATGCAGGGGAGTCACATGATCGATGGTGACGAGGTTCGCATTGAAACCCTGATGAAGATAAAATGATTTCAAAATGAGAATTGTGTGTGTGTGTGTGTGTGTGTGTGTGTGTGTGTGTGTGTGTGTGTGTGCGCATCCATGTTTATGCACACCTGTGAGAGCAGGGTCTTCAGGGCCAGAAGGCGTCCCTGGCTTGCAGCTTCATGGAGTGGAGATCGGTCTGCCCATGAGCCTTTAAACACACACAGACAATATTAAACATTAGACATGACATTAAAGAGACTCAGCTTATGCGAGCTTCACACACAATGTGATAGTTATTTGTGAGTGTGCGATTTTATTTCGTGTCTCAATCTAATATTGACAAATGGCCAAAGAACAGGAACTACTAGAACTTATGACCATGCAGAGTATAGTCAAATAAAAACTGTTTTCTCACAGCAAAGGTGTAAAAAGTACCTGAAGAAGAATTACTCCGTTACAAGTCACCAATTCAAATATGACTTGAGTAAAAGTCTTCGAGTATCTGATTTGAACAGTACTTGAGTATTTGACTCGTATTGAATTTGAGCTCAAAGATGCACAAGTCCTCAACACCAAGACACGTGTAAGTGAAAAACCCAGAACAGCTGGTTTGTGAGGTTTTCTTTCCTCAAATTCAAACCAAATTGTACTCCTGAACACTGCATTAACCATCAACACAACAACCTCTTCAACACGGCAAAATGAAACAACGATCACACAATCGTTAAAAAAAGAAAAAAAAAAGAAAAAAAGAAAGGCATTAAAGCGATCTTTCAAAAAGGGATCTTTAATTAACAAATAAAAATCATGTCATAAAGTAGAAGAACTGTTAGTGTTCCTTTGACAAATCCAATGAAATTGAATAATCAATTATAACAATTTAATTATTTATATATGCAGCTCTCAGTCTCAGAGAAGGCGATATTTTTATTCAATTTCGAACTGGTCCTCAAAGTTTTTGGAAAAGGTAGCAATTATTGTGTAATTTAAATATAGTAAAAAGTACATTTATTAAATCATAAATGCAGTTGAGTGAAGAGTAAAAGTTATTTATATCTTTAACACTCAGTAAAACTAGAAAGTATCCAAAAAATGACTTAAGTACAGTAACAAAGTACATTTATACAGATACTTTACACCACTGTCCCACAGTCACAATACTGGATTGTGATTGGCTAGAAGGTGTTCAGGTGTGAGTTCAGAGCAAATTGACCGTAAGAGCAAATTGACCGCTGGATGGAGAGCACTCACTGCTGCTGAAGATTAGAGTTTGACCGATATGGGTTTTTTCTCTGGGCGATGGCGATATTTAGAAATCAGGGCAGCCGATGTCCGATATATGATGGCAATTATTTTAGCCGATATGTTTGCAGGTTTTGGTCCCCATGTCTACAAGCAGCCTAAACTACAGCTGTTCAAAGGCTCACTAACAATACAGTTCCAAAATGTTATACTCATTTTCTCTCTAAAAGCATTGTCCTATTTAACCAATAAAATATATAAGGCTAGATTAAGAACGAATAATAAGATCTTAAAGCCCGGGACACACCAAACTGACTGTCAGTGGGGTTTTTGAGCGTCAGTTGGCTTTAGTTTTAATCCATTGGTTGTTTTTCACTGATTCTGCATGCTGGATCGGCGCCGGATCTCATTGGCGAGAAAGAGAACTCGGACTGGCTGATTAGCTTAGCGCACGATAAAAACACGGAACACGCTTATTTTATTCCTGCTGTTGTCTTTGCAAACTTAGAGGACATGATAAAAACGTGTGAATCCTTTAGTAATGATCACAGCAGGTGTAAACACTGCTTGCTTTATATATTCACAGCTCTAGTTTTTGGATGCTGACTACAGAATACTGCCATCTGCTGGTGTCCCTTGATCAGATACTAAAATTGTTGCTGAAATGTGAGGGGTGTACTCTTTTTTGTGAGATACTGTATGTCCTACCTTTTACAGGAAAAAGGCTTTCATTATTTCTTGTGATTCAAAATCCAAACAGAGAGGTGTTATTTTCTAGCCTGCCATCCAGGTCATGGCACCAACTTGTCTTTTTTTTGACAGCAGCTAATGTAGGATTTCTCTGACACTTTGATTATTTTTTATCAGATCTCTGCTACATTAGAAAGTTCAAGGTAAGATAAGACCAGTTCACAAGTTGTAAAGACTTTCAATGAGATTTTAGCACAAAAATAACTCCACAAAATTCAAAAAAACCTGCACAACCCTACTTTTTGAGCTTACTGACAGATCCTTCGACAAACCTTTTTTCAGACTGTAATATTTCCACATGGATCCTCTTCTCTGACAGCAGCTATATATAGTACAAACTCCACCTGGTGTCCACATGCAAATGCCAAACCTTAAACAGCCCTCATTTCTCACCCCACTATAAATTACATACAAATGAATAAATAAATAAAAGCATTTCGCACTGTACATACCCAGGTCTCCGTCTCCCCATGGCACGTCTAGCCACTGATACGAGTAAGACATGAGCGCCTGCGAAACGAAAGCAGGTCATCTTTACACTGCAGGGGATCTGCTGGTGGGTGTAATGTTCAATCAGTGTGATCGAGTATCTTGATAGAGAATTTAAAAAAAAATCACATCACCGGAAATGGTGGCTTTATTATACTGTAGGGTGTGTGTGTGTGTGTGTGTGTGTGTTGGGGCTGCACCATTTTTCCAATTAATTTTGTCACGTCTGTACATTAGTTGACATTTGTGGTGGTAAAATATAAAGAGTCAAAGAATCCCAAATGCCTGCGGATCAAATGTGATTTAATGTGTGTGTGTTTAACTCGAGACGATCTTTTATCCAAACATGTTTACAGATAACATGCTAAATATTATATATAAATAAATATATTCAAGAAAGAAAAAAGAAAGAAAGAAAGAAAGAAAGAAAGAAAGAAAGAAAGAAAGAAAGAAAGAAAGCTAAAATAGGAAAAATTAAAAGAAAAACAGAAAGAAAGGAAGAAAGAAAGAAAGAAAGAAAGAAAGAAAGAAAGAAAGAAAGAAAGAAAGAAAGAAAGAAAGAAAGCTAAAATAGGAAGAAATAGAAAGAAAGAAAGAAAGAAAGAAAGAAAGAAAGAAAGAAAGAAAGAAAGAAAGATAAAATAGAAAGAAAGAAAGAAAGAAAGAAAGAAAGAAAGAAAGAAAGAAAGAAAGAAAGAAAGAAAGAAAGAAAGAAAGAAAGAAAGAAAAAAGAAAGAAAGAAAAAGAAAGAAAGAAAGAAAGAAAGAAAGAAAGAAAGAAAGAAAGAAAGAAAGAAAGAAAGAAAGAAAGCTAAAATAGGAAGAAATAGAAAGAAAGAAAGAAAAGTAGAAAAAAGAAAGAAAGAAAGAAAGAAAGAAAGAAAGAAAGAAAGAAAGAAAAGTAGGAAAAAATAGAAGTACACTGATCATATGGAGAAAAATAAAAAAAATAGATGAAAAGGGGAAAGAAAGAAAGAAAGAAAGAAAGAAAGAAAGAAAGAAAGAAAGAAAGAAAGAAAGAAAGAAAGAAAGAACAGAACAGTACACTGATCATAGGAAGGAAAAACAAATAAATAAACAATGTATTTATTTAAAAAAAGGTTGTAATTAATTTAAACAATTAATTCTGTTAATAAATTCTATAATGTATTAATTATTTAATAATTTATTTATTCTTATTTATTTTATTTCCTAATCCTTTATTTTTATATTTTATATTTTTATAATTTATTTTTATTTGTTTAAAACACCAGCACACAATGACAAATTTCTTGTAACTGTAACGCAAGAAACTTGCCAATAAAGATGATTCTGTTTCTGATTCTGATCATGAACAGTTTCCAGTCCAATCAGCCCAGTGTTCCCAGTAACCGATGTCCTGTTCCCAGTGTTGTTACTGGTTTTCCTGCAGCACTGAGGAATTCTGGGACGTTTTTTCTTTCCTTTTAGTTGCAGCTCATTGAGATTCTACAGCAGTGTTGAGGCCCAGGGTTTAGTGAGGACACAAGCGCGAGTCCCCGTTAGGACTGGTGGAAGATTTACTGCTTACTGAAGCTCACATGTTGTCATGATTACTGAGGAGGCCAAATCTCACTCACACACACACACACACACACACACACACACACACACACACACACACACACACACACACACACACACACACAGCTCAAGACACTTCTTGCTGAATTCCTCATGAATTAAACTGTATAAACGGAGCTGAGACACTCAGCGTGATTAATAAAGAGCTTTAGGATTGCTGTCCTCTGTCACACACACACACACACACACACACACACACACACACACACACACCCACACTTCACTTTATCTGCACTGGAGTGACGACTTCACAGGACGGGATCAAATGTCTACATAGCACACATTCAAAATCTAAACATAGCACACATTTCCCATGTCCTTTTCTGAGTCTGCTGCTTACAAGAAATCAGCATGTAGGTGAAACAGCAAACAAATGCTGAAGAGAGCACTTCACTTCAATCCTAATGAGACTCAGAGATCAAGGTCACGAGCGGCCTAGAAGTCTAGAAATCAAAGGATTAGGGTTTCGGTCAGGAAATAAACTTGGTACTTGTAGATTAGTTACAAATAATCTAATTTTTCTTTATTTTTATTATTATTATTATTATTATTATTATTATTATTATTAATAATAATAATATTATTATTATTATTGTCCTATCAAGTTGCTTGTAAATTAAAAAAAGAATGCATTGACTGTATGGAAGGCCAACGGGGACAACTATGTAATGCAATACTGCTGATTCTATAAATCACTTTTACTGCCGAACTAATGTGTGTTTCAAACTTTAAGCTTTAATTTTACATTTTAAAAAGTGTTTTATATTTAGTGTTTTATTATATTTTATATTTAGATTGAATATGTATTATTTTATATAATATAAATATTATAAAAATAAATTTTTTTATATAATTTTATATGATTCCTTAATATATTTTGAGTGCATAAATGATCCTATAAAGCAGAGGTGTCCATCTTCCTATAAAGGACCAAAAATCAAACATTCCTGAGCCAAAACTAAATTAAATAAATTATGTCAAACTTTATTATATTACAATTATGGCTGTCAAAATCAACGCATATTAATTTTATATTTAAGTTTTTATTAATGCGCGATTAATGCAGTGTGAATTTCTTTTTGACATTGAAAAAGAAATGAATAAATAAAAAAGGGGGAAAATAAAACCTTCAATGCAACATGCATTTATTCACAACGTCCTTCCTTTACTCAGATATAAAAAGAATAAATAAACTTCACCAAAGGTTTTTATATTAATCACTAAACATTTGTTTTACTGATATCAAGCACCAACGTCTCAAAACGAGCATCAAAATCCGCCATGACGCACACATCCGGCAATTAAAACCGTCCGTGTGGAAACATAGCAAAAGTTCTATTTGGTGTCCTGATAATTACTTCATTTAAAACATTTACAAGAATATTTTGTCTTCATGAACATACATAAACATAAATTTGCATAAAGCATTGATTTTTTTTATGTCCATGTTGATTAGTGTATTAAAAACTAAGTTGCAATTAATCACGGGTAAACTCATGACAATCGTGCGATTAAATACTTTTACTGATTAACAGCCCTAATTAAAACAAAAGTTGGCATAATTCCCTCTTTATGATTTAATAATATTTCAAATTAAATAAATTAAATAATTAATAAATGAAATAAATAAATAGAAATCAGGACTTTGTAATCTGCCTGAATAATTCGGTTTTATTTCATGGTTTTCTTGTTCACTGAAACTTATAAACAGTAAAATATAAAAATAGGAAGTTATTTATAGTACGATAGAGTTTAATACGGCTATAAGCAGTGCCGCCATATGCTTGTAATATCAGAGATCACTAATGGCGGACATGAAGATGCTCCTCATTTATTTATTTATTTATATTTTCTAATTGGGCAAATTCGCTTATATTCTGTACTTTCCATTGCCAATTTACATTTTTTTGCAGCTTTAAAATGAACATGTTATATTAAAACTGTAATTATAAATGAAGATCGGTATCTGTAGAGATCGAATTACAGGCACTAAACTTATAAGCACTTAGAATATAAATTCTAATTGTATAAGCAATTTATCTGTGTAAAGCTGCTTTGGAACAATGTCCATTAAAACATACAAATAAAACATGAATTGAATCTGTATGAATAGCTTTTTTTTTTCCTCTTCTCATGACTGGCATGGCGGTTTAAACATCTCTGCTATAAAGCAATAAAGTCCTACATTAGTATAATAATAACAACTACAATAAAAATAAAGGCGTAAAAGAGGACAAAATAGAATATCTGCTATTTAATCAAGCTTGAGGTATTGAGCAATGTGATTTTTTTTACCTTTTTCTTAATAAGCCAACAATACGTTCATATTTGTAGTTATTCAGTCCTCTTCCTATCCTATTCCTATCTGCTCTCATTCTCTGAGACTGTAATCAACAACACAGAAATGTTTGGGGAAACATCTACTAACTGCTGGTATTCTAAAACCGAGGACCCCAACCGCCGAGTCCTGACCCGATCGCAGGCCGTGGAAGTGTTGCGACGAGGTCACAACCAAGATCTATAGATATGACACTGTATTATTTATTGTGAACTTTAAGAGCGACTTTATATACAGTGTTTAAACTCCCCCACAGACACATCCGGTCTCACCAGCCAGTCTGGTGTACAAACATTATAGAAACAAGATCTAATCACAGGCGTGTCAATATTCAGGTTATCCTTAAACCTACGAATGGAATACTGCTTCAGTTCTATAAGCATAAAATGTAATATATAGATGACATTCTGGCCACAATACATAATATCCCAGCCAAACATTCCTAATTTCATTCCAGCAGCAGAAACAAATCCTGGATTCATGCTCCCATTATGGCACTTGATATGTTTCATATTTAAATGTCAAGAGTTACGTTCAGGAAAAGTCGGATCAACTGCCACGTGCGATGGCGATGTCAAAAAGTCTACAGTAACAGTTTCCAACTATAAAGTGGGTTTTACGTGGTGGTCAATGACGCCACAATTTGTTCCTAATTTTATTCCTCTAGCGAAAACAGCTGCATATAACAGCGTCCAGGTAGTCTTCTACTTACGATGGAGACATGTTACGCAAAAATGTCAAAGAAGTCGAAGATGGTGCTATGACTCCGACAGTGACAGCCTGATTTATCATTTAAATTTTCTGCTCCAAACTTCTGCTTTCCTCTTCTTTTTTTTTTATTTAAATGTATAAAACTGTATATTCACATTCCCTTTAAATGCATTTCTGTCAGATTGTTTTATATTCATATTCATGAACGAATTATATTCATGATAATTGTTTGTCCAGCATTCGCCATGTCCAGTGATGATGTTTTTAAGTCAACTGTAACAGCTGGAATTTGTTTAACTAGGAAGTGAGTTTTATGTGTTGACGTAACAGAAGTTGAGTGTTACACATGCTGAAAGCTCCTGGTAACACTACCAATGCTATAAAAAATATTTTGCCACTATATTGGAGCATCGATTGACTGAGTGCCACTGTGTAATACTGTGTTATAATAACTAGGGGTGTAACGTACACGTATTCGTGTTAAAACATTTCGCTACACGGCTTTCTGTTCTGTGCACGTGTACCGAATGCAATACTTTTTACGTGCAGAACAGAATTTAAATCTGAGTTCCCCTTTAAAAACATATTAAGTGGCGGGCCGCAGGTTTGTTTATTCTCTGCCTTGCACTTCGAGCTACTCGATCTGTACCGGAAAAACTATTTTGTTTTACACATTTCTTTACACTTTACGCCACCTTTTTGTACAACAATCTAATGCTATGGATTTAGCGTTTTATGTCCGGCTTCAAGAATTTCTCTTAAAATGAGAAAATCCTGACAATTCCACATATCGAGGGAGTGAATTAATGAAGAATGGAATGAATGAAGACTTTTGGTAAAGTCTGCTGAAATAAGTAGAACAGTTATGTAGATCATATCTTTAGAAAATTTAAGATTAAATGTAAAATACACACACAAACACACAAACACACACCCATTTATATACACATCTGTATAACCAAATAGGGTCTAACGAATGTAAACTATTTAATTACCCATGGATTTTAATTTTATTTAATTAATTTAATTTATGGCAATTTAATCAATATAATAAGTGTATTAAATTAATTGTATTGTTTATATATAATTTTTTTTTAATTTAAACCATGCATTTTATTTAAAAATGTTTTAAAAATGTAAACCATTGATGCTCACAAACGTTAATAAAAATAAACTGCATTAATTAAAAATGACAAGCAATTTTATGTTTTGCATTTCTCTGTCCGAACCGTACAGGAGCTGCACAGACCCGTGACTTAAAAACCGAGGTGCGTACAGAACTGTTACGTTACACCCCCAATAATAATATTAATAATAATAATAATAATAATAATAATAATATTAATGATAATAATAATAATAATAATAATGATAATAATGATAATAATGATAATAATAATAAAAATAATGATAATAATAATAATAATAATAATAATAATAATAATAATAATAATAATAATGATAATAATGATAATGATAATAATAATACAAATAATGGTATTAATAATGATGATAATAATAATAATAATAATAATAATAATAATAATAATGATAATGATAATAATGCTAATAATAATAATAATAATAATAATAATGATAATAATAATAATGATAATAATAATGATAATAATAATAATAATAATAATAATAATAATAATAATAACAATGATAATGATAATAATGCTAATAATAATAATAATAATAATAATAATAATGATAATAATAATAATGATAATAATAATGATAATAATAATAATAATAATAATAATAATAATAATGATAATGATAATAATAATAATAATAATAATAATAATGTTATTAATAATGATGATAATAATAATAATAATAATAATGATAATAATGATAATAATAATAATGATAATAATGATAATAATAATAATAATGATAATAATGATAATAATGATAATTATAATAATAATGTTATTAATAATGATGATAATAATAATAATAATAATAATAATAATAATAATGATAATAACAATGATAATACAATGATAATGGTATTAATAATGATGATAATAATAACAATAATAATAATGATATTCATAATAATAATAATAATAATAATAATATCATTATTATTATTATTATTATTATTATTATTATTAACAATAACATTCATAATAATAATAACTTTCTGTATGGATTATGATTGTTTTATTGAAAGTGTTTTTCTAGAAGACTAATTGTTTTATTGAAGGTGGTTTTCTATAAGACTGAAAGACACACACGCAGCCCTGAAACTCATGTTATACCCCTGTTAGTGTGCATGTGATCTATAGTTAGATGTTTTGACCATGTGGGCCCTCCAGATTAGGTGCACCATGCTTGCGATGTTGATGTTTTATTGCATAACAGACCTCCTCTTTCTGGTGGATTTTTCCCCCCAAACACACCAAATCTCGTGATGATCTGAACATGCACGCATCATTCCTGCAATAATGCGCCAGGTTCACGTGAGCTCCAATGTCCACACTTCCCAAAACCGTCCGTCTCGTGCGCGGTGTGTGTGTGTGTGTGTGTGTGTGTGTGTAAAGCAGTAAGAGACACTGCACTCACCCTGACTGGTTAAAATGCCCCAGCGAGATTTCTTTACAGGGGACAATTGGCCCAAATATCCCTGTTTTCGCTTCCTGTCTGTATATCCGTTGCGCTCGTGCTCTGCTCCGGGAACTTCAGGCATGTTTGTTTATGCGCTATAATGTGAACGGGAGCGCGGGCACGCGGGGAACGAGACCGCGCACGAATAGAGAGAAGCCTGGTAGCGGGAACGCGCGGGGAGAGGGGGAAGGGAGGGGGAGATTGTTTATATATATATATATATATATATATATATATATATATATATATATATATATATATATATATATATTCTCTGCTATTAGAATCACTGACTTACGTTCTAATATATTTATGTCCTTTAATATGTATTAAATGATTTCACCATAGTCTGTTCTCTTCAGAGCTTTTCTTTCGTTTGCACTGATTTCAGTAGTGTATATTTATGTTACAGTTTCTATCCAATCAGATTTCAGCCATTAAATGTTGCCAGTATCAAAGAAATCTGCCTCGAGGCCTTCAGAATCAATAGTGCATATATGATAATGAAGCTGTCGCTTTACCCAATCACATTTCGAGTTTGCAGCACCGGTGCTATCTAGTAGGCGTATAATAAAGTCAGCATTTTTACATCTTTTGGTTGGATGATCGGCGAGCGCACTAGTCACAGCTCGCACGTGGCATCTGTAGCAAACTGCACAAGCTCAAACTCTTCTCCAAGTATTCACCAGGAATGGTTTTCCAACAATATCAAGGAGTTCCCAGAGGTACTTGTTGGCTGCTTTTTATTTTTACTCTTCGGTCCAGTTCATGCCAAACCATCTTCGTAGATCATCTGATGCAGTCACGCCATCACTCTCTTTCTTGAACAAATATCTCTAAACTAGAAGTGTGTTTGGCATCATTGTCTCCTTGGAAAACAAATGATGGTCCCACTAAATGCAAACCAGATAAGATGGCATGTCGTTGCAGAATTCTGTGGCAGCCATGTTGGTAAGTGTGACCTCTATTGTGACTAAATCATCAACAGTATCACCAGTAATAAACCACCCATACAATCACCATCGCACCTTCATGCTCCACAGTGGGAACCACACATTCAGGAACCGCCTGTTTACCCCCTGTACATCTAACGTCTTAAATTCAGATTTATCAGACCAGAGGAAAATTTTCCACTGATCTAATGTCCATTCCTTTTGTTTCTTGGCCCAAACAAGTCTCTTTTGCTGGTTGTTCTTCCATCGTAATGGTTTCTTTGATGCAATTGTAAACCATTCTATGTGACTATCTATCTGATGAGAGAACGGCATGAGTGTGCCAAGCTGTTTTTATATAGTTTGGATGTCTTCAGTCTTAATGTACTGTGTTGAAAATGTAAAAACGTAAGAAAAAACACTGAAGGAAAAGGTCTCCAGACTTCGGGTTGGTACCGTATACTTACTATACAGTTTGTAAATGCTTTTGTATGTTCTATGCATTTGTACGCATTAAATATTATAAACATTGGGCTCCATTGTCTATGTATTTCCTAAATATTTCCTATGTATTTTATTTTATTACATATTCTAGATTTACATATAACCTTTTGTTCCAGATGTATTTAATTTTAATTGGATCAACAAGGAGGCCAAAAGCCCTAAGATGTGCTTATATCTCCACATTCAACACTAGCTCTAGCTACCTGACAGACTAATGGTGCACTGTTTTCAGTATTGGGATTAGTAAGTATTGGGACACCTGATTTTTCCAGCCATATGTGGTTCTTCCCCAAACAGTTTCAACAAAGCTGGTGCCTCAGAGTTGTATCGGCTCTCTTTGGATGTGCTTAAATCAAATATTCCCTTCACTCAAATCTGTTTCAGCATAACAACGCCCCAGAGCACAAATCCAGCTCCATGAAAATCGGCTTGACAAGGCTTGGAGTGGAAAATCTCCTGCTGTAGATCTCCAACCATATTAAACACATTTGGAATGAATGTGAATTATGACTGCACCCCAGGTCTCCTCACCTTCTCACCTACATCAGTACATTACTAACACCTTATGGCTGATTGAAACTAACATTATTCTACACAAGCGCTCTCTAAGATTTGGTGGAACATCTTCCCAGGAGAGTGAACGCTCCTATAAAAGCAAATGGGGACCAAATGTGGAATGGGATGCTCAAAGAAGAACATACAAATCATATGTTAAGGTGACCACAAACTTTTCTTATATACTGTAAAATATTACCCTCATATTATTGAGCAAAATACTGAAATAGCCTCTTTGTTTATCATCACATTGACCACAAACTAGCTTACGGCTAAGCATTTGGGAAACATGCACAGAAGCATAAGCTAACATAATTTTGAGGTAGAGGTAGTGTAAAGGAGCATTTACCATGGAAGCAAGACAAAAACATAATAAATATCAAGTCTTCAATAACATTTTGAAAGATTTTGTAAATTTCTGAGGTATTTTTTTTAAATCAAAATAAAAATTGACCACAAAGTAAACTTTGCTCAAAGAATTACAGATAACAGATAAAAAGCTGTTATTCAACATTAACTTTAGGTTTAGCTCGCTGGAAATGATGGACAGAAACATACGCTAGGCGATGTGTGAGGTAAATGATTGAACTAGCTAGCAAGAAAGCGAGAGAGGAACATCACAATTTTCAACTTTACGCAAATATTTATCTTGTAATGTATAGTTTTGAAAAGACTCGATCAATTTAGCTAATCTCACGTGTCAGAAAGCATCCGCAACAACGTGATAGAACCGAATGGTGATGTTCTTCGTGAACACGGTGAACACGTAGCCCCCAGTGGAACATAGCATAGCTAGTCAACCTCACACACTTAAAATATCTTGTTTCCTGACAACAATCAGCCACACAGGAAGCGATCAAATTGTAGAACTGTTCCGATGCGCAAAGGGTTGCTAATGTTAGTAATGGCGTGAGGTCATTTATAAGAGACACAGAAATGCAGACTATTTAAAGCCTGTGTTTACAGTGTGTGTATGCCTGGTTGTGCTATTTCTGGCTCAGCTTTAATCTCCAGTCCAGAATTAACTCTGTCTTCTTGATAGGATGCGTCACGTTAAAAGGGAAATTCTTCCACTGTGATGTGATGAGTTACGTGAGACAAATGTTACGGGCCGTCAAATTGTTTTCTGTCTTCCTTCACTGAAGGTTGTTGTTCTTGTTGTTACGCAGATCTAGCAGTTAGAAGCTATGGCGAATGTACAGTTTTCTCTCACTTCTTATCAGAGAAGTGTATCATTGTTTGAGATCATCTCTGTATGCGTTATCTGTGGTTCAAAAGATAGCGGACACCCGACCATAAGATTCGTTTGTGCTTTTCTGAACAGCCCATTCCACCCCCATTTAGTCCCCATTTACTCTTCTAATAACCCTGACTCTTCTGGGAAGATGTTCCAGTAGATTTTGAAGTGGAGATGTGTGTGAGATTTATTCAGCCACAAGTGTGTTAGTAAAGTCAGGTACTGATGTAGGTGAGGAGATCTGGGGTGCAGTCAGTGTTTCGAATTATCTCAAAGGTCTTCAGTAGGATTTGAGTTCTCCAGTAGGAGATCTTTTACACAAACCCATGTAAAGCATATCTTAATGGAGAGGGGCGTTGTCATGCTGGAATAGGATTAGAATAGGTGAAGGTAAAACATCCTATATAACTGTGTGCCTCCCACTTTCAACTGGCTGGAGAAATCAGGTACATATTAGTACTAATAAATAATAGAATATAGTAATATAGTAATATATATATATATATATATATATATATATATATATATATATATATATATATATATATATATATATTTTTTTTTTTTTATTATTATTATTATTATTATTATTATTTTGTACATTTTATTTTATATATATTATTATAATTTTTTTATATATATATTTAAATTATTTTATTTTTATTTTATTAATTAAGCATTTATTTGTTTGTAGTTGGAGGGAGCCTGTTTTGGCTGGGGTGGGGGGGTATTGATTTGTGGCCTTAAAGGGTTAAGGTGGTATTGGGCATCATCTCTATTATACGTTATTAGTTGTAATACATCAGTTGTAAACTATCGCCAAAGTGTGTCATGTCTGTAAATGCATTATGTTACTGAAATCAAAGTAGAGCAGAATGAAACAGTGATGATTTACTATTTATGGACTCTAGAATCATAAAGGACGAATCTGCAGAGCCATATTCAGACCCTGAACCACAAAGGAGAAAATTGTAGCACAACTTTGCTCTGCATTTTTTTCCCGTCCAGTCATAATTTCTGAAAAGAACTGACCAATCAGAGCAGCCTGGAATATTATATAATCATACCCCTGACCCACATGACCTGATGGCTTTCTTGTCCTGTATGATTCAATCTGAACGCAGGTTTGTAATCAGGCACACTCACTACGAACACACACACACACACACACCTGCATCAAGAGTATGAAGGCTTGTAGAAAGGCATAACATCTCCTCCTGAGTTGTCTCGAACCCCCCTGCATGTGTCTCAGACATACTCGGATCACTTACTGTGCCCTTGGCCAAAATCGTAGAACTCTGCTGCGATGCGCGCCGCCTCCTTCCGGTTCCCTTTGACCACGTAGAAGTGTGTGAGGATGTTCAGGCTGATTTTGACGAAGAGCTTGAAGCAGAACAGGGCAAAGATGGACAGGTAGACGTTGGTGTAGCGTGAGCCGAACGGCCGCTCTTCCAGAAAGTCGGTCATTGCTGCTGAGCGCTGCTGATCTGTTTTGGAATGAGGGTCAGCTGGGCATGTGTTGACACAGATCAGATGGCACGGCGACCCACTTTTTCCCCTCTCCGGGAACGCCCACTCCTGGCAGGCCCAGAGGCCAAGCTGGAGAGATAAGGCAGCTGGCTGTGGAAAAGTGGACCACTTGAGGCATAGCAACAAAGTTGTGTTGTTATGGAGAGAGAGGAAAAAAAAACAAAGTGCTGCATGTCTTATGATAGGATTGTTGTGGAGAGAAATGTGTAATGTGAGACACTGCAGTGAGACAAGAACAAGACAGAACCTTATCTAATATAAGAGAATGGCTTCGAGGAGAAGTGGGCGAGATGTCCAAACTATCACTTCACAATTATGATAAACATCATGATATTTTGTTTTTTTCCCAAACCTTTCTACAAGTGCAATTTAATAAATTAGAATATCATTAAAAAGTTTATTATTTTTATTCAATACTAAAAGTGAAACTGGTATATTATATAGATTCATCACACATACACTGATATATTTCAAGTGTTGGTTTCTTTTAATTTTGATGATTTTGGTTTGCAGTTAATGAAAGTATTTTAGAATACAGTGCCCTCCACAATTATTGGCACCCCTGTTTAAGATGTGGTCGTGGACTTCTAAAAATTCTCCTTTTTTTTAAAACAACATAGAACCCAAATGCAAAAAAAGAGAAAAATCCAACCTTTCATTTAAGTACATAACTTTGGTGGTAAAAAAAAATCATACATTTAGAAAAAAAAAAAAACTTGAAATCATGTGTCCCACAATTATTGGCACCCCTAACAATTCCTCTGAAAAATTTAATTTTTTTTTTTTTTTTTATATATTTTTCTGTAGTTGCTAAGGTTGGTCAGGGTATCTGGGGACTTTTAATTAGTAATTCATGATTTCCTGTTTCCCTGGGTTATAAATATGACGTGACACAGAGGCCTAATTCTCTTACCCATTTGTCAACATGGCAAAGACAAGAGAACACACCATTCAAGTAAGGCAGATGTGTGTCGACTTCATAAGTCAGGCAATGGCTACAAGAAAATAGCCACTCGCCTTAACTTGCCAGTATCTACAGTCAGAGGAATCATTAAGGAGTTTAAAACAACTGGAACAGTGACAAACAAGGCTGGAAGAGGTCCCAAGTTTATCTTGCCACAACGCACAGTGAGGAGGATGGTAAGAGAAGTAAAAAAATTTCCCAAGCTCACCGTCACAGAATTGCATCAAAGAGTGGCATCTTGGGGTCACAGAGTCTCCAAAACAACCATCAGACGCCTCTACATGCCAACAAGCTGTTTGGGAGGCATGCAAGGAAAAAGCCTTTTCTCACTAACACTCACAAACGTAAACGCCTGGAGTTTGCTAAGCGGTACTGGGACTTCAACTGGGATCGTGTGCTTTGGTCAGATGAGACTAAGATTGAGCTTTTGGCAACAAACACTCTAAGTGGGTCTGGCGAAACAAAAGATGAGTATGCCGAAAAGCACCTCATGCCCACCGTGAAGTATGGTGGAGGATCTGTGATGCTGTGGGCCTGTTTCTCTTCCAAAGGCCCTGGGAACCTTGTTAGGGTGCATGGCATTATGAACGCTTTGAAGTACCAGGATATTTTAAATAAAAACCTGATGGCCTCTGCCAGAAAGCTGAAGATGGGTCGTCATTGGGTCTTTCAGCAGGATAATGATCCAAAACATGTGGCAAAATATACACAAAAGTGGTTCAGCAGTCACAAACTCAAGGTCCTCCCATGGCCATCTCAGTCCCCAGACCTCAACCCAATCGAAAACCTGTGGGGCGAGCTAAAGAGAAGAGTGCATAAGAGAGGACCCAGGACACTGGATGATCTAGAAAGATTGTGCAAAGAAGAATGGTCAAAAAATCCCTCTCTCTGTGTTCTCCAATCTTGTAAAATGTTATAGGAGGAGATTAAGTGCTGTCTTGTTGGCAAAAGGAGGTTGTACAAAGTATTAACATCAGGGGTGCCAATAATTGTGGCACACATGATTTCAAGTTTTTTTTTTTTCTAAATGTGTGATTTTTTTACCACCAAAGTAATGTACTTAAATAAAAGGTTGGATTTTTCTCTTTTTTTGCATTTGGGTTCTATGTTGTTTTAAAAAATAGGAGAATTTTTTGAAGTCCACGACCACATCTTAAACAGGGGTGCCAATAATTGTGGAGGGCACTGTACTTTGAAATATTTTGAAAATATTTTGGAATATTTTGAAAAAGTTCAGTATTGGAGACTCGTGGTGTCACACTCTAATCAGATCATTAAATCCAAACACCTGAAAAGGTTTCCTGATCCTTCAAATGGTGTCTCAGTCTGGTTCAGGCGACACAATCATGTGGGAAGACTGCTGACTTGATATCCTGGAGTCTGGAAAAAGAAGAGAGGGGAGGCACAGAATCCAAGCTGCTTGAAGTTTGCACAGTCAGTTGTGGTTTGGGGAGTCATGTGATCTGCTGGTGTTGGTCCACTGTGTTTTATTAGGTCCACAGTCAGCACAGTCGTCTACTAGGAGGTTTTAGAGCACTTCATGCTTCCCTCTGCTGACCATCTTTATTGAGATGCTGATTTCATTTTCCAGCAGGATTTGGCACCTGCTCACACTGCCAAAAGCACCAAAAGTTGGTTAAATGATCATGGTGTTGGTGTGATTGACTGGCCAGCAAACTCACCAGACCTGAGAAACAAGAGACCGAAACATGCAAATGAGCTGAAGGCCGCTGTCAAAGAAACCTGGGCTTCCATACCACCCCAGCAGTGCCACAGTCTGATCACCTCCATGCCACAATCTGATCACCCCTATGCCACAGTCTGATCACCTCCATGCCACAATCTGATCACCTCCATGCCACAGTCTGATCACCTCCATGCCACAATCTGATCACCTCCATGCCACAATCTGATCACCTCCATGCCACAGTCTGATCACCTCCATGCCACAATCTGATCACCTCCATGCCACAGTCTGATTACCTCCATGCCACAATCTGATCACCTCCATGCCACAATCTGATCACCTCCATGCCACAGTCTGATCACCTCCATGCCACAGTCTGATCACCTCCATGCTATGCCCAATTGAGGCAGTAATTAAAACAAGAGGAGCCCCGACCAAGTAAAGTACATATACAGTAAATAAACACACTTTCCAGAAGACAAACAATTCACTAAAAATGTTGTTTTTTATTGGTCTTGTGAAGTTTTTAACATTTTTTATATAAATAAACACTTGAAATATATCAGTGTGTGTGTGATGAATCTATTTAATATACCAGTTTTACTTTTTGCATTGAATTACTAAAATAAATCAACTTTTTAATGATATTCTAATTTATTGAGATGTACATCTATCTATCTATCTATCTATCTATCTATCTATCTATCTATCTATCTATCTATCTATCTATCTATCTATCTATCTATCTATCTATCTATCTATCATTATGTTGTGATGCAATTAATTAATCAGTCTCTGCATTGCATTCATTCATTTTATTAGAATGTGAATTATTCATTTTCCTGCTGATTAGGTGCTGATGTTGCACAACTTCTGATAATTACACACAGAAGGTCTACTTCCATGTTGTTACAGGAATTAGATTTTTGTAATTATCAACTCGTTTTTAGACTAACCCCGCCTCCTGTGTGGTGATTGGCTAACATCTACTTGAAACTGGTGAATAGAGATTACACATACATTCCTAATAAAGTATTTTGTGAATGTTAACAATTATTATTATTGATATTAATAATATTCATTTCATTATTAATGAAATTAATCTACTACCATTAATCTACCACCTCCACCTCCCTCGGAATCTAATTCCGAGGGGGGTGGTAGCTCAGTGGTTAAGGCATTGGGCTTTGGATCAGAAGATCACAGGTTCAAATCCCACCACCACCAAGCTGCCACTGCTGGGCCCTTGAGCAAAAACCCTAAAAACCCTCCCCTGCTCAGTTGTAAGTCGCTCTGGATGAGGGCGTCTGCCAAATGCCGCAAATGTAAATTAATTACTTTTACATTTAATTATTATTCATTATTAAATGTAATAATAAATAAATGTAACGCTGTTCATGTATGTAAAAATGTTATGCTGTAAACTCGTCTACAAAGGAAAGCCGTTCGTAAATAAATTATGTCCCAACTTTTGTGTTATTTCTTTATTACTTTTTTTTATTTTATTAAAAATGTACAGGAAGGACCCTGACCTCACCCAGCACACATTATTTCTATTTCATCATATACATTTAAACACAAATATAACTTTAACACAAGTGCAAATGAAACCTACAGGAAGAAGGAATAGTTTGGTTTTTTTTAAAGACAAATCACAGCATGTACATCCAATTCACAAAGCATTATTTACATTTTTAGTTTTTTTGTAATATTTCTCAGCATCTGAGAACTGATGAAGCATCCAGCCGGACTCATCGAGCTCGAGGGTTATTTTTCCTTCTAAAAGGAAATAAAATAGAAAACAGGTGGGTTTCAGACATTTTATTGAAACGTGTAAAGAAAATAATATTTATAAATATTTACCTTTTCAGTGGAGTCTCCGTTACCCGTGCCTGTACAAATACACACACACACACACACACACACACACACACACACACACACACACACACACACACTGTTAACACTTCAATGACATTTATTTCCTAATAAAGCATGTTCTAAGATGTTTTTTTTTTATTATTTTTATATTTATTTATGTATTTATTAATACATTACATGTACAATTTTTTGTCCATTTGATGTTACATTTAATATTCAAGCACCTGTGAATTAAGTTCCTGTTCTTATTACATTCCATTTACTGCATTTGGCAGATGCCCTTAACCATATTATCTCACTGAGCAGGTAAGAGAATATTAATATATTACCATAATATATAGTAATAAATTCAATTCAATTAAATAAATAAATAATATTTATTCAACCAGTTCTTAGGTTTAGGGGCAAACACTTTTTCACACAGGGCCACATAGTTTTGGATTATGTTGTTTTCGCTTAATAATAAAAACCTTCATTTAAAAACTGCATGTTCTGTTCACTTGTGTTATCTTTTACTAATATTTATATTAGTTTGATGATCTGAAACATTAAAGTGTGACAAACATGCAAATAAATAAGAAATCAGGGTTTTTCACACCACTGTATATATGTATGTGTGTGTGTATTTAATAAATGTAATAAAATAACCACAATATTTATGATATCTATCTCTGAATAAAATACTATAACCAAATTGATCACAATTCCAATATAATATCATCACAAACCTCAGCCCTTGTTGCACCTTGAGCTACTGTTATAGAAAACTCAATCATTGGTCAATAAACACCTTCACACAGACACAGACTGCAGAATTCATCAACTCTGTGGTGAAAATAACAGTACTAATGTAGTAATGACTATCTTACCGTTAGAGCTTAAAGTCCAGAAAAAGACTTTGATCACTCCATAAAGCACCAGAGCCACAGCGACCATGGCCATGGAGTCCTCAATAGATGGAGCACTGACTCCTGAGTTACAAAAAAAAGTAAGTACAGTTATGTTTTTCTTCTCTAAGCGCTAAAATCTTCATATAAAACTGTTCTTCATATAAACACATAAGAGATTTAGTACATTCATTTCTTTGTGCTTGTTTTTCTTATTTTGTTTGCATTTGACTGTTTTCATAGCAACAATATTATCATTAATATTTAACTAATTCTAATTAATTTATTTTTAAAAAGTAAAAAAATAACCACAATGAGAAACAGGTCATTAATTAAGGATCTGGGTAACTGATTGGACATTTGAGGGTCCAAGCAACAATATCGCCAAACTGCCACTTTTGGGCCCTTATGTGAGGCCCTTAACCCTCTGTGCTCCAGGGGTGCTGTATCATAGCTTACTTTGTGCTCTGATTCCTAAAATCATTTGGATATGCAAAAATAATTTAGCTGTAATGTATATGTGCATGTTTTTTTCTCTTCGGATTTTCACTTATTAAAGGACACAAAAAAAAAATCTGGAAAAAAGTTCATGTTTATGGCAATGTACAAAAACATTTGGACTTTCTTGAATAATTTTCTTTTTTTTCTTAACATAAAGAAGGTAAAGTCTCCAAAAAATTATTATTATTATTAAATTTTTTTTTTTTACATCTGGCTGGAATGTAGGTCATATAGTTTTTTTTTTGTTAGCTTATAATTTCTGAGATAATATTATTAAACATTTTAGACGGTCCATTCATTGTTCAAACTGGAGGCTTAATTAAAGTTTTATCGACTCGATTGAATGATTCGTTTAGAGATTGATTTAGAGTAATATATCTTCTTTAAGCCTTTTTATTGAGAGATTATAAAGAGATCAAATGGAACCTAAAGAGCTAGGTTAGCTAGTTAACTAATGCTAGCTAAGAATGTTGTTATAATTATTCTGTGTGTGTCTCACCGATAACATTCAGAATCACAGTTGCCCGTCGAGTTCCTCCCTGGTGCTTGGCCACACAACTTAGCTCGCCGCCCCGCCCGATTCCCAGTTTAAACGAGTCGAGCTCTAAGCGAGAGCTCTGGCTGTAGGTCCCGTCTCTGGCCTGCCTGTGGCCCGTCACGCTGCCCTGACCCAGCGAGCGCTTCTTCCCCTCAGCATCAGTGAACTCCCAGTTCAGGTCCAGAGACAGGGAATAGAACCCAGAGGCCTCACAGTGGACCGTCACCACCTGCCCCGGGACAGACAGAGGCAGAGGGGATGGGTAGATCGCTAGTGATGGAGGCTCTACAGGAGGGAGAAGAAGATATGCAGAAAGTGAATTAAAGACTGATGATGAGAAAAAAGCTTTCGAGTAGAACATCGGTGTGAATAATAATGGAACGGAAATGCTAATACGGTAATACATGCTAATACGGACGCCATCATATATTTTTGTTAAGACATTTCATTATTTTAACATAAAAATTACTTTCCTATTCCTGCTTCCAAAGACATCTTATACAAACAATTGTGTGCCTCCGACTTTGTGGTAATCAAATTTCAGGGAAGAACCACATATGGCTGGAAAACTCAGGCGTTCCAATACTTTTGCCCACACAGCGTGAACAGTGTCACGTGTAAAATATAAAAAAAAATGAGAAACGATATAAAACAAGTTCTTTAACGTGACTGAAAACTTACCCACTATCTCCAGCTCCAGGGCCACCTGAGCCAGAAGGTGAGGCAGGTAAACGGTGCAGATGTATGTCCCAGCATGTCTCACTTGGGCCTCTTTCAGAACCAGTGATGCGTTTCCTGTGTCGTAAAGACCCACGATGTCCAGTTCGGCGTCTGTCTCGGATGTCTCGGCGAAGCGATCGTTCTTTGCGTCGTAGGCCACGACCAGCCTGCCCTCGCCACGGAACTGATAGCGCCACTCCACAGCAAAGCCAGAACCATGCAGGGGTGAAGATGGGTCGACCCAGAACCCACAGTCCAACAGCACCGGTTCTCCCAGTCTGGAGCGGACGCTGGAGGTCTTACTGGAGATGCTGAGGATTACTGAGAGGAACAGAGAAAGAGTGTTTAATTGAATGAATAAATAAAATGTTCATTATTGTTTAATACTTTTGATCTCAGGACCGTTTATAAAACTCTATAATGTTGCTATTATCAACAAGTTCATTAGCTGTGAAAGAAACAAGATATAAAGCTAAACAAATAAATGCACTTTTCTCAACTACACAATTCGGGACCATAAAGTTGGAGGCACAATTTTATCTGATGTTTTTGGATGCTGTTGCATGAGATTTTCCTTTCACTTGAACTTTGAGACTCAAACCTGTTCCAGCCTGACGATGCACCTGTGCACAAAGCCAGCGTTATGAAGATCTGCTTTCAGATAGTTTGGAGTGGAAGATCTCCTGCTATAGAGCTCCGTCCCTACTGAACACCTTTAGGATGAATGTGAACGCTGACTGCACCCCAGACCTCCTCACCTTCTCACCTACAGCAGCACCTGCCTTTACCAAGTATCAAAGCAATTCATTGACCAAAATTTACATTTCTAGCGTTTTGGCAGACGCCTTTATCCAGATCTCATTCATACAACTGAGCATTTATGGGCTTAAGGGCCTTGCTCAGGGGCCCAGGAGTGGCAGCTTTGTGTGGCTGGGATTTGAACTTGTGACCTTCGGATCCCGAAATAATCCAAAATAAATTTGCCAACTACAAATAGTTCGCATTCAACCTTCGAATTATTTGACAGCACCATAACCTTACATATAACACTTAACAAGTTTAATAAATAGATGGAAGGAGTCTCCAGTGCGAGTGCTGTTTCCTGTCCCTGTCCTTGTCCTGAAGATGCCAGAAATCTTAAAAAAGTTGTCAGCTGTTACTAGAAAAACCACAACGTTTCAGCCTTTCAGAGCTGCTATTATAGAAAATTAAGCAACGCCCTCTGACCAATCAGATTTAAGAATTCAGCAGAGTTGTTATATAAAAGCCGTGTAAAATATGATAATAAAATGAATTGTTTTACCGCTCGGCTCGTTGGACCCAGACGGCGCCCTCATCACGTTCGCAAGTGTCAGCTTCTCGTTAACTCCTTGTGCTGCGACAGAAAACCAGTCGGCGCTCAGATAGATGGGGCTTTGCGCTGAAGCGGTGAGAGGAGCCGCCCATTTCACCATGGAGGCTTGAGGAGTAAAAGGGTTGATCTCGCATTGGGGTTTGTTCAAAGTGCCCTCTGGTGGATGGAGGGAAGAGCTGCAGAAAGTGGACATAGGATCTAGAGAATTGAAAAGCAAAAATAAAATTAATAAATGAATGTGCTCAAACATATCAAACGGTCAGGCTGTTATTATATATAATTTTAGACAAAAGTATTGGGACACCTGACCAGCCAAATGTGGTTCTAAAAACACATACAAATCTTATAGTCAAGTGACCACAAACATTTGTCCATAAAGTGTACATTGAAATATGCATCATACTGACCGGACACGTGGTAAATCCTGGAGGGACTGATGTCCGATGGAGGTTTCTGTTCACTCTTCTTGCTAGCAGGGTCGGTTCTGATGTAGAGCACCGACTTCTCCTGGCTCATGCCTGCAGAGAAACCTCCACCACCAGGCTTCTCCTGAACAAACCAGCACTCCAACATCGTGCATCTTGAACTACACACTGCAGCCGAACAAACACAAGGGACTTTTGTTAACGTCGCAGTTCTCAGAATTCAGCTAACATACAGTAGAGGGTACAAATTAAAATTAATTTGAAAGAATGTAATGCAGGCGTAAATCTTGACAGCGATATAGCTGGTAACCTCCAGGAGTCCAACAAAGCAATTTTCATGATCAGAGTGACAACACTTAGTGATAGTCTTCTGTACTTCCTTTAAACTTTCACTTGAGTAAAAATACAAAGACATTTACCTTTAAATGTACTTAATTATCCAAAGTACTATAATTTATTATAACTATATTGTTACTATTATCATTTTTATCACAAGAATCTTTATTAATAAACTCAGTTGATGTGTAAAGACTCGAATGTGACTCTCAGCACACTGATCTATTAATAGAATGATATTAACGACTCAAACACTGATTGATATCAATTACAATTATCATGAACCCAAAACCTTCTTTTTAACGACTTCTAATAAACGTGTAAATGAGGTCACGTGTGGTGGTGAGTTCGAGTCTGGAGTTTCTTCATCATTTATTCCTCTCTAAATGTTCTGCTTGATGTTGAACTGATGCTGAACTGTATGTTGGTGATCAGTAGATACATCAAGCGCCGATCAAAACACGTGTAAAACAGAGCGTGCGCTCGACCCTAATTGGTGACTCGCTGCGTGTTTTACCAGTTAAATTTTTATCCTCGTAAACAAAAAGGAACGACTGATTTCATAAAATGTAGTCGAGTGAAAAGTAAAATATTTGACTTTGAAATGTAGTGAAGTAAAAATAAAAGTCTCCCTAAATAGAAACACTTCAGTTAAATAGAAAACAGAGACTAAAGTACAATAAAAAAGTACATTTACTTTACGTTTTTTAGGTAAAGTAGGTTAAAGGTTTTGGTGTTTTAGAGACCCACAAGGGTAAAGGATATAGGAGTCCCATTAATAAAGAGAGGATTATGTCCAAAAAAAATCCAGACAAGGGCCACGTCCCAATAACTACGACAACGTTTTGAACGGTGGCCGCTGATGTTCGAATTTACGTCGTTTGCATAGCGAACTTTTCTGGATCACCAATTTTAAGATGCATTTGAGCAATAGCACTTCGAAGGTCACAAAATCTTGTGTAACACCGGCAAACAAGTACTTCAGCCGCTGCTGCTACGACTTTATTCTCGTAATTTCGACTTTGTTCTCATAAATTCGACTTTATTCTACTAGTGCTACCACATTATTCTCGTAAATCCCACTTTCTGTTTGTAGTGCTTCGGCTGTATTCTCATAATGTTGACTTTATTCTTGTAATTTCCACTTTTATCATCAGAGTGCTACGACTTTATTCTCGCATTGGTACGACTTCATTCTCGTAATTCCGACTTTATTCTCGTAATCTTAGATTTATTGTTTTTTTTTACGTGACACTACAACGCCATCATAAATAACAGTGTGCTATCGGTTATGGTTTTTATTTGCATATAGAGAAATGATTGCATATCAACAATATTTGGAAGAAATTGTAGAAACTGATTGTGTGGCTAAATGTTTTTTTGAGATACAATCGAAAGTAACTGCAGGCCCAGGCAAAGGCCTGATTACAGCCTTGTTATAATTCAGGCTGATTTAATGTAACTGCTGAGCAAAATGGATGACGTAAAGACCTTCATTTGTCGTATCCTCTCGTGTGCACGCTTTCTAGGTTGTAAACTTCTCAACGCTCCACTGATTTAAGCAACGGTATGCGAAAAGCGATATAAAACCCCATTATGTAGGATGGCAGGTTGGTTCCGTACTCTCCTTGGAGACTTCGTCGAGTGTTTGTTCATGCTTGCTGGGTGTGGAGGCAAGGCAAAGACAAATACAGACCTACATCCACACCTTCATGTAACCTGTAACCAAAATACACCAGTTTTCGAAGACTCTGGCAGTGAACAACAAAAACAACGCCAGGCAACAATAAAGCTGGCAGCAAAGAAGCGAAAAGTAAAAGCGAAAGCAATTTCTGATTAAACGACAACATTGTGTTCTAAATTAAAGATAAAATCGGTGCATTTAATCCCATTTTTAAGTCATTTCTATTAAACAACTAAAAATTGTGCAAAGAAAACTGGAGCATTTTTGACACCTATCAATTCCCATATAGGAACCAGTACACTCCATTGCATGATCCAGTCCTGTGTTAATGTGGTTTTCCTTTTGAAATAAAAATCCTGATGGTCTATTTTTAAACACTGATATTTACACAACCGATATTTCACTATTCATTATAAAGAATATATAATACACACCACCGCCCAACAACGCAAAGGCGATCACGGAGAGTTTATAGATGGTAGAAATGTCCCTCATCGCTCCTCTTTGCTGTAAAATCGGCTGATTTTCAATGCTTTTGCTGTCGAACCAAGCAGGCGACGAGAAACTTCCCCTTAAACACCCAGAGCTCACAACAAAACTCACTTTCACTTTTACTCCTGAACTGCGCATGCGCAGGGGAAATCCCCCCTTCACAAAACCTCTTTCCTGTGTATCTGCTTATACATTTTATACATTTATATCGAATTAAATTAAATCCTTGACTTTATTATTATTATTATTTTTGTTTAGAATTGCTTTTTATTATTTTATATATACTTATATAATTTTTATTCTATATACTACGGAAGTTCTAAGAGGTCATGCATTATAATATTATTTCTTTCTTGTTGTCAAACACTAATTAATATCAATTACTACAGTAAAGTACACATAAGTACAGTAAATAATTACATTTACTTCATTTTCTGGACATATACAATAGTTGTTTTCTTGAATAACTGAGAACGCATGGCCTAGACCTAAACCTCTAGAATATCCTCTTATACTGAATACACAGAAAAATGTACAGTAAAGAGAATCAAGTCGTGATCACGAGAAAATAAGACCGAGAAAAATATTATAACGTATGGCCTATTAGGACCTCCGTAATATACACAGCACTGTGCAACAGTTATAGGCAGGTGTGAAGGTTTAGACAGTTTTTGAAGGAGCTCTGCATCTAGGTTGTTCTAAACACCTTGTAAAACTAACCTCAGATCTTCTGTGGATGTTGAGTGCCTCGAATACATTTGTGTCCTTCTGTAATACCTGAAAGACTACATGATGTTGAGATCAGGGCTCTGTGGGGGCCAAAACTATTAATTAGAGGACGCCTCATTCTTCTCTACGTTGAAGATCTAAGCGTCTGCTTGTATTTCTCAGCATTGATGACACCATTAATCCTGGTTAACAAATATCACAGTTCTCCAAACACTCTTTATCCATGATCAGTCCAGATCTGCTCCTTGACCTCAGAAAAATCTACTGATAAAAGGCTCAACTAAATGAATACGTTTTCAGCCTGGACTTAAACACTGAGACTGTGTCTGTGTCCTGAACACTGATTGGAAGGTTGTTCCATAACTGTGCGGTCTATAAGAGAAATATCTGCCCCTGCTGGAGTCTTTATTATTTAAGGTACCAACAAATAGCCTGTACCTTTTGATCTAAGTAGGCGTTGAGGATCATACTGGTACAGAAGTTCACTCAGATACTGCAGTGCGAGACCGTTAAGTGCTTTATACGTCAGTAGTAGTATTTTATAATCAGTGTGAGATTTAATTGGGAGCCAGTGTAGATGATTAAAACAGGGGTGATGTGGTCATATTTCCTAGATCTGATAAGGAACCTTGCTGCTGCATTCTGAACTAACTGAAGCTTATTTATGCACTTACTCACACACCCAGACAGTAAAGCGCGGTATATATAGCTGCATGTGGTTCTAGTAAAAGTACTTCCATCTTATCTGAGTTGAACAGAAGGAAGTTATTAAGCATTCACTATCTAATGTCCTTTATACACTCTTAAACATTGTTAAGCTGATCTCTCTCATATATGTTTATGTATCATTTCACCCTGAGGCAGCATTTATATAGGGAAAAGCAGTGGGCCTAAGACAGATCCTTGTGGAACACCAAACTTTACCTCACAGAGTGTGGAGAACTCACCATCTGTATCTACAAACTGATAGTTATCGGTCAAATAAGACCTAAACCAAGAGAGAGCTGTTCCCTTGATTCCAACAACATTCTCTATTCCAGCAAGGAGGAGATTATGATCAGTGGTGTCTTAAGATGCGCTGAGGTCGAGCAAAACAAGTAATGAGACAAAACCCTCATCGGAGGACAATAGCAGATTATTTACCACTTTAACCAGCACCATTTCTCTGCTATGATGAGGCCTAATTTATGACTGATACATTTCGATGCCTCAGATGATAATCTATGATGGAGAAGTATCTGTCTATATTTCTCAGCATTGAGGTCACCATTAATCTTGCAGGCCGAAACTTGCAGGAAACCTCCACCATGCTTCAATGTTGCCCTCAGACACTCATTATTGTACAGCTCTTTAACTCTTTGGCAAACATCTTGTTTTTTTAGAATAGCTAAATATTTCAGATTTTGATGCGGCAGCCCAAAGTACCTGCTGCCATTTTTCTGCATCCAGTTTCCCTGCATAGTTGAGTCACTTAGCCTTGTTTCCAAGTCGGAGGTATGATTTTTTTTGCTCACAATGCTTCCATGATGGCCACGTCTGGTGAGACTTCTCCAGACAGTCTATAGGTGTACCTGAGTCTCACTGTTTTCCAACAGTTCTTTGCTGATGGCATGTTGGACATCTTCTGATGTCTGAGGGCAGTAAGCATGGCGTGTCTTTCATTCTCTGCATTAAGATTTCTTGGTTAACTACTGAGTCTATGCTCCTCAACATTTCCTGTTACTTTGTGCTTCTTCAAAATAGCTTAAACAGCACAACTTGAAATCCCACTCTGCTTTGAGAAAGATCTGATGCAGTAGAACTGCCTCGTGTCTTCCACAACATCACCTAAGTAGTATAGTAAGGCTGTTCCTTACCCAGTCTGAAGCTCCTACAGCTGTTTCTGTTTCATTTGATGACTGTGTTTCAACCTACAATTCAAATTGAAATGGATGATCATTAGCACCTGTTTGGTATTATTGGTAAATCAGACACCTGAATCTGATCCTACAAAATTCCTGACTTTGAGCAAGTGTACAAAGTGTGCAAAAGGAAGAATTGAAAGCCAAAGAAGACACGCCAAATGTTGATTTGATTTAGATTTTTTTTATTCTGTTCATTTACTTTCTATTTTGTTAATTGAACAAAACAAATGATTAAAACTTCAATTTTTTCAGCATTTCTGCCTGACTTAAATTATTTATTTTATATATGTTTTTTAATATAGTATATAATAAAACGTTATACTTTAATCATAATTTAATTTAAATTTTTTGTATTTCTTTATATTCTATTTGTTTATCATGTTGGACAGTGGTAAAAGCATTTTTCTATAAGAATGTGTTTTGTTTATTGAGCTATATATCTTATATTAATCTAATAAAAATATTAATTAATCTAAAATATATGAAATTACGTTGAAATCAATAAAAACACTGCTCGCATGAGTGTCTCTTGAGTGACACTCTCTCCTCCAATCAGCGTAGCCCTTCAGCCAATCGTAATTCAGAACGTGTTCCCGATCTAGCCAATCACTGCGCTAGGGTGGAGGAGGGCGGGATTTCCGTCAATGCGGGCACCGGAAGTAAACTCAGAAACACGTCTTACTCAGAACGACTTCCTGTTTTCCCGGTCCGAGTCGCCTTCAAACTAAATTATTAGTAGTGTGAATCTAAAATCGGATTAATTATGAATACGGTTTTATCGCGAGCGAACTCGCTGTTCGCCTTCTCCCTCAGCGTCATGGCGGCTCTCACGTTCGGCTGCTTCATCACGACGGCGTTCCGAGACCGCAGCGTTCCGGTGGATATACACGTCTCCAAAGTGCTGCTGTGAGTCCAGATGTGTTCTTTCCTCTGTTTATACACTTATTAATTTCCTCTACAGCGAATCCTGCTTTAAATTAAACCTCTGGGAAATATTTTTATGATTCTTTATTCCATATGTTTGTAGCAAAGAAACCATAATCCTGCTTTTATCTCACACAGATAATAGTAAATAGTAAAGGTGCACAATATTTTATTGTATTTTTTCATTTTAAACATGCAGTATTCAGTAATGTGCAAAAGTTTTATCTGAATAAATGCTGTAATGTTTATGTCTGTATAGCAGCCACCGATACGATATGATTGACCCCCATTACGATACAGTGCGATCCGATTCAGAAAGATATGATGCTCTGCAATTCAATATGGTTACAGTAAATCACCAGTTTACCCACTGTATATGACGCCTTTCTATCGCAAATAAATAAATAAACACCAGACGTTCTTTTCCTGTTGTGTCTGCAGGAAGTTACAGCTCTACCTCTGCCATGTTAATCTGTATTCTACGTGACACTCAGGATTGTTGTGATGCGTCACATTCACGTAGAGAACGCGCTCGAGACACAGTTTAGCGATGAGAAATCGATCTGCATATCAAAATATTGGTTACTTTCGAAATACTTAAAGTATAGCTACTTATAATGATATGTAAATAAATACATTTTACCGAATCGAATATGTTTAAAAAATTATGCACCTCCATACAAATGCAAATCGATGGATCTTATCATCCCTTTCTCTGTCTCTCTCTCTCTCTCTGTCTCTCTTTCTATATATATATATATATATATATATATATATATATATATATCTCGCATTATTAATCGCATTATTGTCATGAGTTAATTTGCGATTAATCGCAACCTAATTGCACATTTTTATCTGTTGTAAATGTACCCTAATTAATACTTTTCACGTTTTTAAGCTGTACGGTGAAGAATTTAGCATTTGTTTGGGGTCAGTAGATATTTTAGCCCAGGTTCGTTCGAGCGGAGCTCCGTGATCTATGCGGCTGCGTGCGCATATTAGCATTTAAATGCTTCTAATTCTGCGTTTGTGGTTGTGTTTTTATGGTTTGTGTTTTCTCCAGGAAAAACGTGGACGACTTCACGGGACCAAGAGAAAGGAGCGATTTGAGTTTTGTCACGTTTGACCTTTCTGCCGATATCCTTTCGTTTTGATTGGACGCTTTCCTTCCGCTGCTACTTACATCATAACATGTCGTTTCGTTCGCCATTTGATTATGATGAATAAATTATGCAAATTAGTCAGTGCACAGTGCAGGTACTCTACAACAAAATGTTTAGTGTGTGTGTGTGTGTGTGTGTGTGTGTGTGTGTGTTTTGAACAGCCCGTTCCACATTTAGTCTTCATTCACTATTTGGATGCGGTCAGCGTTCACATTCATCTCAAAAGTGTTCAATAGGGTTTATAGCAGGAGATCTTCCACTCCAACGTCTCCAGGTTACGCATATCTAGATGAAGATGGCTTTGTGCACCTGGGGCATTGTCAGTCTGGCATTAAAAGCAGTCATAGGATCAGTGATGGTTGGGTGGAAAAAAAAGCTGAAGCTGAACTGTCTGCTTCTGTTTCGAATGCTCCTGTATCTTCTCCAGGCTGAAAGGAGGTTGAACAGTTTGTGACAGATGTAAGGAGTCCCAGATGATCTTGTATGCACTGCGTAGACAAGCCAGAGTTTCTGATATCTCGATATTTTTTTGTGTGGATTTGATCAATAATTAGATGATGTTCTGCTGAGTGTCTTATTGTGCTGGTACCGTAAGCACTACCTTGGACAGCAAACTCCTAGAATCTTTTATGTTTCTGTGTGGTGGTCAGTTCACAGCGGAGTCTTTTCAAAAAAGTTTCAATTGATTTTACCTTTAAAGCCATTTTTATTAGGGATGCACCGAAATGAAAATTCTTGGCCGAAACTGAAAACCGAAAAAGAGGACAGCAAGGCCGAAAACCGAAAACCGGAACACCGAAAGAAATTATGCCAATTATTATTACCATTGCATTTATGGCTATGACTGTTTACTAAACTTAATAAAATCAAGGCATTTCAATTGCATAAATTAATATTAAAGTTTTAAAGAATAAATCAATTACAAATTATGAAAATATTTATTTATAGCACATTGCAACAATGCACAGGATAAAATAAATTACAATTCAAACCTAAATGTTTAACTTAAATGCACTCATTAAATAATAATGTAAAGGCCCTCTGGCCTGCTGAAAGGTTGTACAATTAAATATGTTCTTTTATATAAACAAAGTGCATTCAGAACAAGTGCAACTGCTTAAAGATACAATACAACAACATCACTGGGAAACTTCCTGCCTTTTCAAAAACCTCCACCACAGACGGAGTGCGCGTGCTCGGAGGGGTTTTGCTTTTCTGTGCGTGTTTCTCTCATATTCAGCATAGCGATCGGATGTTTGGATTTCAGCTGATAAATTAAACCCGACGTGGAGAAAGTCTTTGCAGACGCACCCCATCTTGAAATTTCGGCATTTAATGTTTTGCAAATCGCTCTCCGTGGGTCTTTCTCAGATATACTGAAATACGTCCACACCGCAGACATGTTGCTTCAGACAAGCATGTGCAGGTCGCGGTTTCTGTTTACGTCATCACAACAAACTGTTTCAGCCGTGTTGTTTCAGTGATCAAAGTCTTTCAGCCGAAAACCGAAAATGCACTTTTTGGGCCATTTTCGGACGAAAAATTTCCATTCCATCAAGATATTTTGGCTGTTACTAAGCAAATGAAATCAGTCTTAAAAAAATCCATCTTTGTAATGCAGAGGAAACACAAGCTGCATCTGAAGTTTAGATGTATTTACACACTGCTCAGAGAGACATGTATTGCTTTTACCTGCACTTGCATATGTATAAATAATGTTTTAATATTTTTAATATATTTTTTAATATAAACATACAGTTGAATTCTGATATTTGAGAAATTTACAAAATTAGACGATACTTTAAATGTGAAATAAAAGCCGCCTGTAGGTGGCAGCAAATCACCGCTAATAAGTGAGTCATTGTGATCGAACCGAATCTTTTAAACGAGTGCTTTTGTTGTTTGGTAAAATCGAAAAAAAATAAATAGTAATTTGTTTTTGAACTGTTGTACAAAATCACATTTGTAATCGCTTTTTTGAAAAAGAAAAAAAAGCCCATTTTCGTGTGATGTTTATTAGCTGTATGAAATGATATACACATTTTCTGCCCCTTCGTAGATGAAATATATCGTACACACTTTACCGTTTGTACCTGGGACTTGGTAGAAGATTGAGCTCTTCAAATAGATTTTCAATATAGTAGTGTGTTGTGTTATTTTCTTGTACTCGTGTTGCCGGTCTCCAGTGTCCGCACGTGTTGAACTGTAAATCTGTGCTTATTGATGACCCTCTAGTGGTCAGAACTCTTGGCATGGGTCCAATTCTCCCAGTCTTGTGTGCATGTGTGAGGATTTCATGTTATTAACCGTAACAGATCGTTACATCTGCAGCCGATATTCGACTGGAACGTAAAGCTGCTCTTCCTCTATCTGTCCGCCGAATATTCAACCAAAAGCAACGTAGGTTTTTATACCAAATACTTCATACCAGTGTCTCTGTGCTGCTTTAGTTGTGCTATATAAGTGTGTGTGTGTGTGTGTGTGTGTGTGTGTGTGTGTGTGTGTGTCCTCAGGCACTGAATCAGGTGGTTCTATGGGACAAGATCGTTCGGAGAGGAGAAAAAGACAAACTTGAGCTGAAGGATATGAAGTCCAAATACTTCTTCTTCGACGATGGAAACGGTCTGAGGTATTATTATTATTATTATTATTATTATTATTATTATTATTGTTTATCTAAATATAAATACTTATTTTAAGAAGGAGATTGGAGACTGTAAGGTGTTGCAGGGGACAGTGTAGCTAGACAGCATCGGATGGTGGTCTGTAGGATGGTTTTGGAGGCGAAGAAGAGGAGGAGAGAGAGAGAGAGAGGACTAAAAGAATAATAAGATGGTGGAAACTGAAGAAGGAAGAGTGTAGTGTGAGGTTCAGGGAAGAGGTCAGACAGGGGCTCGGTGGTGGTGAAGAGGTGCTGGATGATTGGGAAACTACTGCAGGAGTGATGAGGGAGGCAGCTAGAAAAGTACTTGATGTAACATCTGAAATGAAAGGAAAGACAAGGAGACGTGGTGGTGGAATGAGGAAGTGCAGGAAAACACAAGGAAAAAGAGGTTGGAGAAACAGAATTGGGATCGACAGAGTGATGAGAAAAGTAGGCAGGAGTACAAGGAGATGCGGCAGCAGGTGAAGAGGGATGTGGTGAAAACCATGGAAAAGGCATACGAGGAGCTGTATGAGAGGTTGGACACTAATGAAGGAGAAAAGGATTTATACCGATTGGCCAGGCAGAGGAACCGAGCTGGGAAGGATGTACTGCAAGTTAGAGCAATAAAGGATGGAGAGGGAAATGTGTTGACTAGTGAGGAGAGTGTGTTGAGAAGGTGGAGGGAGTATTTTGAGCAGCTGATGAATGAGGAAAATCACAGAGAGAGAATGTTGGATGGTGTGGAGATGTGAAGCAGGAAGTGGATAAGAATAGTAAGGAGGAAGTGAGAGCAGCGATTAAGAGGATGAAGAGTGGAAAGTCGGTTGGACCAGATGACATACCTGTAGAAGCATGGAGATGTTCAGGAGAGATGCAGTGGAGTTTTTAACCAGATTGTTTAACAAGATTCTGGAAGGTGAGAAGATGCCTGAGGAATGGAGAAGGAGTGTGCTGGTACCGATCTTTAAGAATAAGGGAGATGTGCAGACCTGCAGTAACTACAGGGGAATTAGGTTGAGAGGAGTTGTGGTATTGTATGAGAAAGTCTGGTGTGTCAGTGAAGTATGTGAGGGTGGTGCAGGACATGTATGAGGACAGTGTGACAGCAGTGAAGTGTGCAGTAGGAACGACAGAGGGAGTGACGACGATGGACAGGATTAGAAATGAGTTTATTGGAGGAACAGTGCATGTAGGATGTTTTGGAGACAAGGTGAGGGAGGCGAGATTGAGATGATTTGGACATGTGTAAAGGAGGGACATGGGGTATATCAGTAGGAGAATGCTGAGGATGAAGACACCAGGAAGGAGGAAAAGAGGAAGACCAAGGAGGAGGTTTATGGGTGTGGTGAGGGAAAACATGCAGGTAGTTGGTGTGAAAGAGACAGATGTAGAGGACAGGGGGGTATGGAGACGGATGATCCTCTGTGGCGCCCCCTAATGGAAAGAGCTGATAGAAGAAGATTATCTACATGTTGCATTAAGTTGCTCACCAGTCACATTTTTATAAAGAGCCACAATTTTGTAACAATTTTTTAAAGTATTTTTTTCATAATAGTCACATAAAACGAGGGAAATGTAACTCTGCATCATTTTTCATTTATTCATTCAATTGGAACTTTTTATTTATTTAATTTTTATAAAACACCCTGCATAGCACAAAAGGCATTAAAATGGAAATAAAAAAAGTTAGTTTGTATTATTTTTTCTTTTTCTTTTTGTGTGGATCACTACCAAATGATTCAGTGCTGAACTGATTTAAACATTTAAACAGTATGAATTGAATGGGTTTTTTTTTATCTTTTTTTCTCATGTGTCTTAAAAAACGTGTGTTAATTACAAGAAAAGGTGCTAATCTAATATATATATATATATATATATATATATATATATATATATATATATATATATATATATATATATATATATATATAATTCTTTGTTTTATTTGTTTGTTTTTTAACCCAGAGCGAATAAGAACGTGACTCTGACTCTCTCCTGGAACGTGGTTCCGAACGCCGGGATTTTGCCTTTAGTCGTGGGCTCGGGTCACATCTCGTTGCCGTTCCCTGATTCGTACGAAAGCACCAAGAGCTACTGAACCTTCCTGAACTGAATCATCATCATCATCATGATGAACGCTGCGCACTGTTGTTGGTTTTAATAAAAAAAATATATAAAAGTACAACATCGTGTGTTTCTTTTTTTACGTGTGTGATTAAGGGTTCAGAGTGTGTGTGTGTGTGTGTGTGTGTGTGTGTGTGTGTGTGTGTGTGTGTGTGTGTGTGTACGCACGCACACAGAGGCTGTCAAAAGTGTAGAAACACGTAGTCTTTAATGGTTACCATTCCATATGGACTGCGGCTAGAAACGATTCTACCATAAAATAAAATAAAACAATGAGCTGCACTTGAACAAAACTGTCTGAGCCCCGAACATGAATTAAGTCATGAATCATCCTGAATCATTGTTGTGAAGGACAATGGACCTGTATTTAAACGTCTCTGTACAGATTTATTAGTGTTCCAGTAGTGAGACACAAAGTGGCACCAAGTCATGCTCCTGTTTCTGTAAATGTGCTCAAGTCAACCCTATTTAGTAACACCGGCCAGCAGGGGGCAGCATAGGACCTCACTATCACTCCTGCCCCTCGCATATCAAGCCTGTATTGTTGTTTTTTTTTAATTTCCCTTTTTAATAAAGATTTATACACCATCATTTGATGTTTATTCCCTACCCTTTTTTCTTTTTTATTACTTTTTATAATTTAATTGATATTTGATTATTTTATATGATGAACTATTTATTATTTATGAAGGTAAATGATTTATGGACCATTTAATTAATATAATACATATTATAATATAATTAATATTAATTCATAATTATTAATCCACTTGTCATTTATTAATTTACTATTTAGGGTTGTGTTTTTTTTTTTTTTTTTTTACCATTGTTAACCATTATGTACTTTTTATGTAATTATTAATTAGGCGATTATACGTGTTATCAAAGTATATTATTATTGTTAATACTAAAAAAATAATTTAAATGTAATATTTGTTATTTAGTAAATTAATTGTTTACTATTTTTGAAATAGGTCTTTTAAAATGTATTTTTCTGTATATATTTGTTTGTTTAGTTATAATTTATTGATCATTCATTGGAGAACTAAAAAATGCTGCAATAATTTCCCCCCCAAAACCCCACTATCAGCAGTGTCTCTGCTCGAGTTCTCCAGACCCCAACCTTCTTATTTTCCTTTTCATCTCATGAACCCAGTGTTTTCTGAAAAGCTCTGAACATGAGGCCTCTTCGCTGGTGCCTGTATCGTGTCATATATCACCTGAAGGAAACGTGTTTGTGATTCCATTTACAGTCTCACATCTCACTCATCTCCATCAAAAGCGACAGAAAAATGTTCAACAGCACTGATGAGGACGACGCAAGCGACCCAGCTCTCAGAAGTTCTTCATACTCAGAATGGGATTGTGTGAAAATAGAGAAACTTGTGGTTTGTAACATGGCAGGAGCAGCAGAAAGAGAAATCGCAATTACACAATTACATCAGGGCAAATATTTGCATCCAAAAGACCGATCCAATCTGAGCTTAAATAACCCACAGGAAAGAAATAACACGTTTACACAAGCTGTTTGCAGAACATCTGTGGTATGCAGGGGGTACAAAGCAAGGGTACAAGGGGTCAGACAGAATGTTCCAGGCATTTCTCCCCCTCCAAAGTGACTTATAAATCACCAGAGAGGTCTGGATCGGGGGGTTCGGATCATTTCAGAGGGTTCTTTTCACTGGGGTTGTGGTGATATATCACTACACTGGTTAAAAGTGCTGAAGTGCTGGAAAACAAACAACAGACTTGTGACCTTAAAACTGATTATCCTTATTAATCATCACACTTTTTATCCTTTTATAGTTACAATCTGGACGGTTCCATCGTTCCTTCATTAGCTTCCATTTTTCCTCTCAAAAGATGTGCAAACCTTCTCAGCAAGTCCTTGACACTGGAGACTCTCTTCCATCACTGTTACATGAAGCAAACATCACGGCATGTTCATGAGCTCCGACTATAAAAACCATAATGTATTGGAACTAGTGGATTCATATAAACCAGGGGCTGAACACCTTCTGACCAATCAGAATCCGGAATTCAGCAGCACCGTATGTCAGGGATGTGCATCTCTATAACTGAGGTCGACACGATTATCATTTCGATAGATAGGCAATGATACGATACATTAAAAGGTACTTATGAAGCAGCTACCGATGCGATGCAATACGATTCCTTTCCTATTACGATGCAGTGCGATAAAATTTTGATTAAATTTAATGCAATACGATGCAATAGAAAAAATACGACACTCTGCAATTCAATATGCTTCAGATGGTTCACTTATATTTCTTTGCTTCAGACAGACAGCAAATCATTCATTTACTTAAGCGCCTTCCGACTTCTAACGTATTTCACAAACAGGCATTTGTAATGCAAAAAAAGACGATAAAAAAACGAATTTAAGCCAGATGTTCTTTTCCTGTTCTGTCTGCAGGAAGTTACAGCTCTACCTCTGCCATGTTAATCTGTATTCTATGTGACTCTCAGGAGGATGTGACACTAAGTAAAGAAGCTGCTGATAACTTTAACAGTGATGGAACTATAATAAATGGGCATTCAGTGTCTAAGTAAGGATAGGTTTCCTGCTTGAGTCTGGTTCCTCTCAAGGTTTCTCTCTCAAACCATATCTGGGAGCTTTTTCTTGTCACTGTGGCCACTGGTTTACTCACAGCCATTGCTTTCTTTTTCAAACAATAAAAAAAGCAAATATATAGAATTAATACTAATCATATATATATATATATATATATATATATATATATATATATATATATATATATATATATATATATATATAAATAAAAGATAAATACTAGAGAAAAGTACAATAGCAATAGAGTCCTGTGTGGATTACCATGGGGTTCAATCAGCCATGGTGAGTTTCTGGTCAGAAGGTGGCGCTGTCAATCTAAACCCACATATTACATGTACATACATACATACACAAAGCCAGCTCCATGAATATATGCTTTACATGGGTTAGAGTGGAAGATCAACTGCTACAGAGCTCCAACCCTATTGATCACCTTTGGGATGAATGTGAACACTGAAGGCCTCCTCACCTTCTCACCTACACAACTACCTGACTTCACTAACACTCTTGTGGCTGAATGAATCTCCACAAATCCCCACAAAATTTAGTGGAAACTTATTAACAGCAACTGCATATGGACTAGGATGTTTAAAAAGCACACAATCATGTGGTCAGGTATCCACAACAGTTTGTCCAGATAGTGTAGATATATTTGTCTTTCTCTGTATATGCTGGTAATCTGTTTATCCGAGACCCCTGAACCTGTCACCTGTCTCTACTACACTTCATCAACATAGCAGAAGAAGTTAAGTTCATATGTATGAATAATTTTATCCAGATGTAGTTTATAGGTGAAGAAAGCAGAGGGCCAAGAGCCGAGTCTTGTGGGACACCAACATTTGTTTGTGTATGCTTATGAAATGGTGAATCATTTTTTTTTAGTCCAACATTTTCTTTTCTGTCGGTCACCTATTATATCAAAATTCAGCTCCCAAATATACAACTCACATGTAATATAAGCCAGGCGGCATAATGCTGATGAATGGACATTTGGCGTCTCTCAGATAAGGGACGGGTTTCCTTTTGAGTCTGGTTCCTCTCAAGGTTTCTTCCTCATACCATCTCCGGGAGTTTTTCCTTGCCACATTCTTCAGTCGCTAACTCATTAGGAATAAAAGGGACACTTCTACATAATAATGTAAAGATCCATGAGATTATTGTAGAGGGTTAAACTCAAGAACTATGAGGATGGATTTGAACCAATGGTTTAAAAGTGCTTATGAATGTACCCAAAATTATTTCCTTCGAGCGACGACCCTAATGAGGCAACCTAATGCAATAATAACTGCTAGACTGCATCTACAATCCAAGCGTTCTGTCAACCATGTGACTAAAGTTCTGTATGAAAATACTCAATCATTAAAATCTCATAACTGATCCAATCAAAACATGAGAAAAATTCCAGGAAGCCGCAAAATGCACTTTTTTTTTGTTTTTTTTTTTGCAGTAGACATCTTAGACACAGCTGCTTCGTCTGTAGTATAAATCTGGTTCTCATTATATATGTCTTGTGCCAAGCTACGAATAGCAGAGCATCAAAATTAGGATATAATAGATTAAAACAAATTGAATAGAAAAACGTCACTCGCTTACAAATGCACACATTCGGTATTTTGGTAACTATATAAATAAGCCCAATAATTAAATGTTAATAGGGTAGATGTCAACAACATTTATGAAATTTCTTTTAATGTTCTTTTTCCAAAAAATCAGCCGATCACCAATCAGCGAATACACACCAGATTTTCTCCTTAATGTTCTACTGGAATATTAGCAAGTTGTGTATATTCAGTGAGGGCTACACGACTATTTTACCAAATAAATACCATTTTGTGTGCATTTTGTCGAGCATAACAGGCAACATTATGATGAATAGCATTTGAATTAAAACTACTCTTCAGCTGTGGTGTGAGTCTGACAAATGTTGTAGCTTGTGCTTAATGAAATATTCGTACACAAAGACACTGTGTGCTCCGTTAGCATAAAACTGATATTGTTTTGTGCTACACCGTGCTGTATTTAGCTCAGCTTTATTACTGTTTCCTTTTACATTCCTGATTCCGGAAAGATTGGCTAGCATCCATTCAAGCTAATCATGCTACACAGGAAAATAGTTCCTGGTAGACCACATCTGTTTAGTAAGCGGTGATGATTTGGAACAGTGTAGTGTAGCATGTGACGCGGTATTCAAGTGTTTTGCATTTTTAAAACAATCGTACACAATCGTAACACAATTAGAATTGCACTATATGGACAAATGCTAATGCGCACAAAGCTCCAGCTCCATGAAGATCTCCTTGTCATGGGGATGTTGAAGAGGAAGATCTCCTGCTATAGAACTCTGAACTATTGAACATCTTTGGGATGAATGTGAACGCTGACTGCACACCAGACCTCCTCACCTTCTCACCTACATCACTACCTTTAGTAGACTTTACTAACACACATGTGGCTGATTGAATCTCCACAAATCTCCACACTTTAAAATCTATTGGAACTTTCCAGAAGAGAGAAGGTGATCATACTGGAACAGCTAATGGGAACTAAATGTGGAATGGAAAGTTTGAAAAATGTATTTTATTTATTAATTTTAATTTTAGAAAGTTAATCTTGATTGGTTATTGAAAAAAAACATTATAAGTTAACTTCGGGGTAATTCACCTTTATATCACATTTGACTAATTAAATAGTTTACTATATTAAAATTAAATAATTTTTTAATACTCCTACATCAAAGGTTTGGCCTTTTGAGGCAAATATCTTATTCATGGTGACTTTCTAACTCCCTAATGGTCAAATCTGCAATGGTGTATTCTATAAAAGATTTTATTGTTAAATAAAAAATGTTAAATAAAAAAATCTTATTGTCAGGTGTCCACAAACATTTGTTCATACAGTGTAAATATTTTTTTTTATGTTTTTGCTGTATGTTTGCAGTCTGTATCTGAGACCAGATACTAACTAGCAGAAGCTTATTATTGTATTCATATGTAGTATCTAAATGAAGAAAGAAGTCTTGTGGGATGCCAAACATTGCTTATTTATGCATATTCACCATTTACATTTATCAAATAATGAATTATACTTTTAACTCCATCAACATTTCCTGTTCTGTCGAAAGAATATTTCAGTTCAGGAAATGAAAAACTCTTAAGTAATAAAAACTTGGAGACACAATTCTGATTAGAGGACATTTACGATTGCTAATTTACTACTTCAACCTTATTTTTTGTTCTTGTTGAGGTTGTAAATCCTGTTTTTTTTTCTCTCAATGTGAAAACTCGTATGAACTTGACTTTTCCTCTCGGCTTCACTGTAATTCCTAAATATTCAATTTTAATGATTTTTTACATTTAGGGGTTAAACACGAAAAAAGGATATAAATGTTATTCCCATGGTCAGAAAAACATCCTTACACAATGCCTATTGTAATACAAATTTATTTCAGAAGATAATAATGTGGATTTTCACACAGCTGAAGGTTCCGTATGTCTCACATTCTCAGGTGTTAATTAGCAGAGGGACTTTGAGTCACCTGAGAGAGTATTGTGATCCAGTCCTTCTGCAGGTGCTGTTTGTATATATAATAACCTTTTTTCCAGTCTCTGTCATCCTGGTTTTATTATTAGCAGCACAAACACTGCCGTTAGAAGAAAATTAGGAACTGCTCTGCAGGTCACCTGTTTCCTCCTAGTGGTTTTTCTTAGAGAGTGACACCACTCAGAGAACAGTGATGTCATTCCTGGCATAGCAAGAGCGCTCACATTGTGCCGATTGCAGCGTGAGATTGTCGCCTCGCCACACTGACGCATGATTTTGGGACGTTTCCAGGAAACCGGAAACACAATGGAATTCAGGAATCGAGATGGCTCTCGGCGTGACGATCGAATTGCGACCGAATCTGCGCGTTTTCAAGGCTTTTTGTCTCTCATGCCATTGTTTTTATTGCGTAGGTCTGTTTTTCATAAAATGCTGCTGAGTTGATTGACCCTCAGCAGCATTGGCAGCTGGAGCTCTCATTAACCAGGGCACATCAAAGATGTTGATTAGGATTGATCACGCCAGTTTATACACTATAATGCCAAAAGTATTGGGACACTGCTTGGGACTGCTTTTTCTTTCTGATCTTTTGGTTAGAGGCGGCTGAAATACATTCTGCATCGAGAGGTTTATTAGACGCCAGAAAGCTTTAAATATCTGTTTGCTGCTCAACAATGACTTTTTTATAGACACCCATTTAATTATTAACTTGTCTAACAGAAATCTTTCTTAATAAGCATTTATCTTCTCAAATACTGTTGTGTTGTGAATCACTGATGATCTTTTGAAAGTTCGATGATCTCTGTTTAGTTTTAAGATATATTAATTGTTTTCCTGCTTTTTGCAAGACATTGCACTATTTTACGCTTTCCTTCATTAACTAAGATCACCTGGGAAACGAACTAACGAACCTCTCTGAGCCTAAACCCAAATGTTAGTTTGACTAAACTCCTAGTAAAATGTTACTTAGATTATAATTTATATTTTAGTATTAAAATATAATAATAATATATAATATAATCTACTGTGTAAGAACATTATACAACAACTTCTGACTAATCAGAATCCAGAACTCAACAGACTTTAACTGGTATAAATGTTCTTAGTTGAAGCAATACCAAAATACCACCACTATTCTTCTGCCAAGCACCAGTTCCAGATTTATGGCATTCTTTATCAGACCGAATCACTCCTTTCATCACAAAGTGTGCCAGTATTTTTTTATTATTATTCTTTTCTAATCCGTTTTCACTCCAGCTGTTCAGCCCGCATTCTTCACCAGGTTGTGAAGTTACCATAATTCACTGTCAGCAGTGCCATCGCTCTGTGTGTGTGTGTGTGTGTGTGTTGCAAAGGGAGGCTCACTTCCTTTCATCACACAATGTTTTCATTTGATTAACTCCGGCCTTTGGACCGTTTCCATCACCGAAATTGGAGAGCTGCAATCCACAGACACGGCTCACCCAGACGACCTCATGCTACAGTGACATGGTGATGACCAAAAGCATGGACCAGTGCTTGATTATTATGCATATCACATTTTGTTCATTTTTTAGGCCACAGAACAGAATACAATGACTGATCAAATGAAGCACCAAAGAAACTCCCCTTCAAATAGGCCAAAGTTTTCCATAAACCATAAACACTAATGTAAAGGCATCAACTTATGTCCAGCTGTACATAAGGCATTGAATAACATTCTGTCACGTGACAATATATACACTATATTGCCAATAGTATTGGGTCACCTCACCTTTCCTGCTATATGTGGTTCTTTTCCAAACTGTTACCACAAATCTGAAGGCGCTCAGTTGTACAGGATGTTTTTAGATGGCGCTATAATAACATTTTGCATTCACTTGAACTCAAACCCAAACTTGCTCCAGCATGGCAGTGCCTCTGTGCACAAAGTGAGCTCCTTAAAGATCTGGTTTAAATGCTTTGGAGAGGAAGATCTTGCTGCTATAGAGCTCATCCCTACTGAACACTTTTGGGATGAATGTGAACGCTGACTGCACCCCAGGTCTCCTCACCTACATCAGTACCTGCCTTTTATAACACCCTGTGTCTGATGAGCACAAATATCTATAAACACACACTCTGAAATCTAGTGGAACATCTTTCCAGAAAAGTGGAGGAAATTAGAAGAGCAAATTGGGACTAAATGTGAAGCTTAAAAATCACATACTGAACATATGACCAGGTGTCCCAATACAAATAGGCAAAACAAATAGGCAAACCTTTTGCTTCACATCACACCTTGTGATTTATGAAATATAGTCTCTGAGAGTTTCTAAATCTGGTGGTTGGGGAAAAAAACACGTTGGGGAAGAACCTTATATGACTGGAAACATCAGGTGTCTAAATACTTTGTCCAGAAATTGTACAGTATATATGGTACAAAAACACTGGGAAAGGTGTTTTTTTTAATGTTTTATACTTTTTTGAGTGTTTGAGTTAAGAACGTTTGCCATCATCACTTGATAAATGAGACTGTTTCATGATTACAGAGTTGGGAGTTACTTACACACACACACACACACGCTGGCTGTTGGAAAGACTCACCCTTCTATTGTTGTGTTGAATCCAGGAGCCTCCCGTCAAACACCTCTGACGGGAGCCTCCTTAGCCACGGGTCATAAGTCTTCCAGCATTTCTATAGCGGGAAGTGCGCATGGTAGTCAATAATGAGAGCTGTGATGTAATAAACGGTGTGAATGGCTTGCGAAAGATAATCTGCAGATCTGGAAAGCCGGGGTAATTGACACAGTTTCCTTCCCTCCTGGGAGGATATTGGCCATCCTTAAAAGACAAGCTGCTTCTTTGTAGCGGGTTCTTATTGTCTCAGAGTATCCAGGAGACGAGTTCATAACAAATAGGGTTTTTTTTTTCCTTTTTTTCTTCTTGGTCTCTGCTTGTTCTTGTAATAAAATGGAATTCTTTATAAAAACAGAGCAAAACAGCTGAGGGGGGGAGTAAGGGAAAAAAAAACCCACAAAGGTTGCTTGAAAAATGGGGAAATTAGGAAACGAGTCAGTAAGTTGTACCTGGGAGTCTGGAGTATCTTACAGTTCCAGATTGTGATTTAATTGCCGGATAAATCGATGTTGGCGTTTTTAATCGTTACATGCATCGTGTCTCGGTTTATACAGCAAAGGTCAACGATATCCATGTTTCTTTTTGTGCTTCGGCAGTGAAAGATTGGACTCCGTGTGCGACATGCGGTTTGATTAAAATCACTCGCCTTGAAATTCTCATGAGCAAGCACTTCCGGAGGGCCGCTAACGGATGGAAATGAAACATTTACATGGCCGGGAACATATTGGCGATCAGGATGATTTATGTACAGCATTGCAAAAACAACAACCAAAAAAATAAAAGGGGGAAAAAAGCACAGGCGGTACCTGAGATCTTGGCTTTCCCTACAAAAGCATGGTGAAGATTTCAGCTCCAGGCACAGGGGGGAAAAATGAACTATTACACTGTAGTGAAAGTTACAAAACATGTTTATAAGGGTTTAATTAAAGACGAATGAAGGCCAGGAGGGTGTGATGAAGTGGTGGAGTTACTACCATGGAGTTACTTCATATGCGCTTTCACACCATCACTGGCCTCCATTTTGTTTTTGTGCCTATTCAAGAAGTGTAAACTCCTTTGTCCTGAACATATCAAAAGCTTTTGATTGTTATAAAGCCCTAGAGACTCCTGGAGACACCTTCTATACTTGTAAAACGAACATCATCCTACAAACAAATTGTCTTTACTGTGCATTTGTTTGTGTGATCAGCTGGTTGTCTGGTTTCCTCCTGGTTCTCAGGATTCTCTATGCGGAAGTACGATCACAGTGGTTAAGACCCTGGGTTACTGATTGGAAGATTGGGAGTTCAAGCCCCTGTATCGCCAAGCTGCAACTCTTGGGCCCTTGAACAAGGCCCTCGTTCCACTGTGATGTATATATGACAAGTGATAAGCCTCTTTAAAGGACACAAAAAAATAAACTGACAATCTGGAATAAAGTTCATGTCTTTGGAAATGTATAAAAATATCGAATTGTATTTATTTCACAGGAATAAATACCAGTGTTGGACAGTAATGAAGTAAATGTAATTTGTTACTGTACTTAGGTAGCTTTTTTACATATCTCTTATTTTAACTGTATTTTGCTAAATTAGTCATTACTTTTTATTTATGAGCGAATTAAAACTTCTCCAGGTTACGTATGTAACGTCTCTAGGTTACGACCATAACCCTAGTTCCCCGAGGGAACGAGGCGCTGCATCGAAATGCTTTGGGAACACTTCCTTGTTATCCACGCTCTGACGTATGTAATGTGTCCAATGGAAGCGCGGCGTCACCGGTGGGAAGACGTCACGACCAGGAAGCTATAAAAACACATGGAGTAAAGCCAGGCCCAGCCTCTGTAGGGGGAAGAATGCGCTGCAGTGATGCCAGCAGTGTGGCCTGGAGAAGCAGCGTCTCATTTCCTCAGGGGACCAGGGTTGAATACATAACCTGGAGACGTTCCCTTTCAGGAACTGCATCAAAACACTTTGGGAACGAAAGTCCAATACCACCAGCCTGTCCAGTCGCTGGTCAACACTAGTCGCTAGTGTGTGAAGGCACAGCTAGGTCGAAGGACAGAGGGGCCAGGAGTGGAACTGAGGTCAACGTTATAAAACCTGACAAAGGTCAGCGGGGTAGACCAGCCCACAGCATTACAGATGTCATGGAGGAAAACTCTAGAGCAGCGGTCCCCAACCTTTTTTGCACCACAAACTGGATTAATGTCGGACAGTATTTTCATGGACCGGCCGTTGAGGTGTGGTGGATAAATAGATTTTGCTCGCTTGGGGGTTTGAATTAGCGATAATGTATTATGTTAGCGGCCAGAGCTTCATGAATCATGGACAGATGTGGTGGAGAGAATACGGTAATTTTCTGAAATAAAACATCGTTCAGAATCAGATAATAAATAAAACGGAAATAATGTAAGTGTAACAGACTTTATCATAAGTTATGTATTCTTTATGTGCGGCCCGGTAACAATTGACCCACGGACCAGTGCCGGTCCACGGCCTGGGGTTTGGGGACCACTGCTCTAGAGGACCAATCCTTAGGAGGTTGCCACACTCCAGGTGTAGTAAGCTCTTAACCAGAAAGGAGCAGGGTGACCAGAGGACCCGTAGGAAGATGCAATAGCATCCACAATTCATCTGATAAGCATCTGCTTGTTCGCAGGAAGGCCTCTCCTCGGAGGGCTGTAGCAGATAAGTAGTTGTTCTGACTTCCTCCAAGGACTCGTCCTGTGGATGTAAATGTCCAGTGTTCGAACCCAGACACAGCCGGTTCTGCTTCCCTGGTCTGGGGCCTGAAAAGGAGAAGGAAAGAATGCCTGGAGTCTGACAGGTTGTGGGTCGACCAAGGGCACTTTGGGATTGTACCCCGTTCTAGGATACAGGAAAGCACTGGCCATACCCGGAGTGAACTCCAGAGAAGAGGGGGCCATATAGAGGGCCTGAGGATCCCTGACTCTAATAAGAGAGGAAAAGGCCAGGAGGAACACCTCCAGGATGTTCAGCAAGCGGCTCGAAGGGGGGGCTTAGATAGACTTGCTGAGTGTTTGACCAGTTACGGTTTTATCTGCCCATAAATAAAAAGGAACGACTGCTTTCACTAAATTTCGCTGAGTAAAAACTGATTTGAAATGTAATGATGTTACAGTAAAAGTCACTACAAATTAAAATATTTTAGTAAAGTACAGATTCATGAAAAAGGCTACTTAAGTACATTAAAGAATTGCATTTACTTCATTAATGTCCAACACTGTTAGTTAGTAAGAGTTTGTGTGTACTATCATCCCAAGTGTATTCCTTCATCATGACTAGTGTTCGTCAGAGAGACTTTTGATCCACCATGACGTACCAAAGACTTACAAAAAGATAGATTTTTTAAAGAAGACAGAAGGTGCAAATTCGTCTGTTATAAAATCTTATTTCCCTGATTTTGTGTACATTTTTTTCCTTTCCATGCTACAATTTATACGTTGTTTTATACTGTATGTCTGAGCTTCTTTCCATTTCTGTTCCCTAAAACATTTCAGTACAATCATACAATAATGTTGATAAAAGAACCAAGCTAATGGTGTGATAATCAGGTGAAGAGAACTTTCCTTTCTTTTACGGCTTTAAAAACGGACTCACAAAATATATCTTCAGGGAACAAATTACACATAATTGCACACTATATACATAGTTAAGTGATTTAATTGCACGTATTTGGTGTAGATGCATGGACTCTGCTCACTGTAGTACATTTCCTGCAACGTGTTTCATAAAACACATACGTGACCTCGAACATTAAAATGATTTAAGTCCAGAACTGACAAAGCAAGTGCAGTTCCCAAGAGCTTTCTCATGCTTTTAATGGTCAGAAATGTGAAGCTGACTCATCACTGCCTGAAATGATCTCTGCTGGAAAGGAGTGAGAATGTAGAAGGCTCAGGGGGTGGGGTTATCAGGTAACATGAAACAATGAGGAGAAGATAGTGGAGGTCCATACCCAGAATAAAGCAAAACAATGGATTAAAGGATTAAATACAATTACAGCTGAAAAAGTTCATAATGATGCCATGCTTTTAGGAAAGAAAAATTACCCTCACATCTAATCTTATCTACATGTATTTCCTTTAGATTCAGGCTTTGGACATAGACAGGACAATTCTCTTCCACCTACATCAGAGCTTCATTTTTAATCCAGAGTTTGTTTTCAGCATCAGACATGTTTGTTGGAGGCATGGCCCAAACCTTTACCTTAAAGTTGGAGGCACACCATTGTGTAGGACATATTTGGAAGTGGCAACATCTTTCCTTCACTTGAACTATATTCCAAACCTGTTCTAGCATGACGCTGCCCCTGTGCACAAAGCCAGCTACATGAAGATATGGTTTATACTGGCTTGAGTGAAATATCTCCTACTATTAACTTCAACCCAGTGATCACCTTTGGGATAAATATGAATGCTGACTGCCCCCAGACCTCCTCACCTTCTTCTCACCTACATCAGTACCTGACGTTTTATTATGGTTAACCTTTAATGTTGTGAAATGTCTAAGAAACAAGTTAAATTCTGTTCTCACAGAATTTGCAGACAGATTATTATAATTGACTAATGAATAATTATTATATTGAATAATATTCACATATTATATGAATGATAATATTATATTATATCATTATGTTATATAGTTCTAACAATTAAAGGAAACAAAAAAAAATGACATTTATAAATAGAATTATGAAAAAATGTATATATATATATATATATATATATATATATATATATATATATATATATATATATATATATATATATATATATATATACACAGTTCTCTCTTTGTTTTGTTGACAATTGATTTATTTAAAAAAAAAATTACTGAAAGTTGACTTTTTATAGTTAACATTATTTATTTAACCCTCTACTTCACAGGTTTGCCCTCAGGCAACGAAAAGTTTTCTTAAGCCCTAAATCCAGTGGATGTCTCAAAATTTCTAACTAGAATTATTAAAAAGTATCAAAGAACAATCCAATAAGGTGTGAAAGTCAGTATTAAGCATCATTAGAAGGCAGGACTTTCTCTTTTCTGCCGCATGGTTACAGGAGCACATGGTGGGAGGACAAGGTACTGAGTCTGCTACACTGACTCAGGACTACAGTTTGCTTCCGTTTATCTGAAAATTAAATTAAATAGACATTTGGTGCGACCCAGATGAGGATGAGGTTCCTCGAGTCTGGTTCCTCTCAAGGTTTCTTCCTTATGCATCTCAGGGAGTTTTTCCTTCACCACAGTCGCCACCGACTTGTTCATCAGGGACAAACTTACACTTATAAAGAACATCTTATTCACCACATACCACATTATCTGTGTAAAGCTGCTTTGAGAAAATATTCAATGTTAAAAGCGCAATACAAATAAAAATAAATTTGAATTGAAAAGGTAAGATTTTTTACTTTGGTAATTTAATTTAAATTGACATTACAGTTTTCCTCAAATGCTAAAACACAAAAGCCAATCCTCTAAACCAAATGACCAGTTGTCTAAACACATTTACTAAATCTAGCCATAATTTTCCAATATCATAAACACATTTCACATGAAGACACAATTCACAAAACACAATCCTCCGTTCTCATAAATCTTAACACATTTTTCTTTGCTAAAACACAAGTTGCAAAAGAACTCTGCTCATATTCTCAAATGAAAGCTCATGTAATGCAAAATGCTTGCCACAGTCAGCAATATTTGAACACAATGAACACACCTGGCGTCATTCATTACACACAACGACTCAAAATTGAAGACACTTGCTGCTAATGCTGTGACCACATGTACAAAAGCAAGTTCAGAGTGCACAGTTTGCTGAAGATTCCAAACAAACACAATGGATGAAGGCAGAGTCAGGGGAAGAGGAATTCGAGTCAGAGGAGGGAGAAGAGCTGGCCATGGAAGAAGAGGAGCAGGCCAACGAGGAAGAGGAGAAGGTCCAGGAGGGAGACCAAGACAACCTCGCACCATCATTACGGACGAGATGCGAGCAACAGTCATTGACCATGTCATTGTCCATGGCATGACAATGGCTGAAGCAGGACTACGAGTCCGTCCAAACCTGAGTAGGTTCATCGTGGCCACCATTATCAGGGCATTCAGACAACACAACAGGTATTGTACTCTATTGCTTTCTTTGTCACAATACAATTTTACAAGCCTGTGAAAGTAGTCTATTGGTTTCAAATCAGTTGTTACTGTATTGTAAAACTGACAACACATGTTTCTTTCTTTAGAGTTGAAAGAATGCCACATAGAGGTGGGAGGGTTGCCATATTTACAGCGGCACAAGAAACCCTCATTGTGGATATGGTTCATGAGAACAACCTCATCAGACTCCGGGAGATTAGAGACAAAGTCATTGCCGATAATGTCAACTTTGAGAGCATTGATGATGTCAGCTTGGCCACAATAGACCGAGTTCTCCGGCGCCAAAAGATGCGGATTAAACAGGTCTATAGGGTTCCCTTTGAGTGCAACTCCGCGCGACACAAAGACCTACGTTACGAGTATGTGCAAGTAAGTATACATCCATGTTCACAGTACAGTTAGTGGACATACTGTGTTGCTCAGTGGCCTACATTAATTCTGGACAATACTGTGCTACCTGATTGACTGTTGTTCTGAACACCTGTGCCCTTTTACATTTTCACAGAGGATATTACAGTTGGACACGATGGCCAGACCTCATGAGTACCTCTTCCTGGATGAGGCTGGCTTCAACCTGCAGAAACGAAGGCAAAGAGGCCGTAACATCATTGGCCAAAGAGCCATCACTGAGGTTCCTGGCCAACGGGGGGGTAATATTACTCTTTGTGCGGCCATGGGTTTGGAGGGGCTTGTCCACCGGCATGCTGTCCTTGGGTCTTACAACACCCAACGTCTCCTCACCTTCCTAGAGGAGGTAAAAGACATCCTCCTGGACCGCCAACAACCCCATCCTGGGCCCGCACATCAAATTTATGTGATCATTTGGGACAATGTACGCTTCCACATAACAAAACAAATCAGAGAGTGGTTCACCACCAACAGTAACCACTTTTTAAACGTCTGTCTGCCACCCTACTCCCCTTTCCTGAACCCTATAGAGGAGTTCTTCTCATCATGGAGATGGAAGGTTTATGACAGACAACCATACACTAGAGAAAACCTCCTAAGGGCAATGGAGCTGGCCTGTGTTGACATCCCAGTGGAGGCCTTCCAAGGATGGATTTGCCATTCCAGAGCGTTTTTCCCGCGGTGCCTGGCAAGAGACAATATAGCCGGCGATGTGGATGAGGTGATGTGGCCCGATGCAGCTCAGCGACATGATGCCGCACAGTGATTGTGGTGTGTGCGTGGTGTGAATAAAGTAAATAAAAAAACTTCACACCCTGATCATGTTTTCAAGAGTACTGTTGTGTGCAATAGATTCTGTTTTTGCATTGAGTTGTGTTACAGTAGTGTACATGCAGAATTTACTATAGATTTATACTCTTCATATGAAACTCTCAAATCTAAATGCCTAATCCTCTGCAGAGATCTAAGAACATCCATTACTGTAAAGTTTCAAAAATATGCATTGGCAGTTATGAATCAAAGAACCTTCTCACAAATTGAGCATTGTGTTTTCAATTGTTTTGCTGTAGTGTGTAATGATGTGTATAGTGTTTACATTTTTGAAAGCTTCGAGCTGCTCTTTTGGTGTGAAAGTTTGAGTTTTGAAGTGAGAAGGTGTGGTTGTGTTTATGTAGCTTTAGAAAAGGGTGTTGTGTTTAGCCATTGGGGAACATGGAGGAAACGTTTGTGAAATGTGTTTTAGCATTTGAGAAAAACTGTAATTGTAAATGTAAAATATATCTGCATGTATAAATTTGTGGTTTAATAATTGTTTGTTATTTTGCATGTTTAGGTAATAGGTTTTGCTTTTTGTTGCCCAAGGGCAAGGTTGTGTGATAAGGGATAGTATAAACCCTTAACATTTTTTTCTTTTTTGAATTGAATTTGTTTATGACATAAACTTGTTCTATGGAAGGCAAGAGCAGACTTGCAATTAGTCCAATCTTATCTGGCAGTGAGATAGACAGCAGTGACAGTAAGGAGGAGTGGAATGGAGACAAAGTTTTGAGCAGAAGTAATTTAGGGTTTTGATTGTTGAGCTCATTTGTACATAAACAAGTCTAATGAGTTCATTTCTTTTCCTGTAGTAGAATGGTTGCTATAGGTTTATGCAGCTGTTTAATTTTTGCTTTGCTTTCATTGGCTCTGGAAACTGGTAACAAAAACCTGGTTCTTGCTGGATCAGATGGCATTCCACACAATATTGAGATTTATACTGGGAAAGCTGTCTATCCACCTAAGCTTCCAGATGTAGGGGCAAGTGGAAATGCTGCACCTAGCAGAACCAGTACCAATAAATAAATACATTTAAGTTGTTATTTGACAACTGGTTTACCTCAGTCCAACTCATGCTGGCGTTGTCTCAGCAAGGCAACCATTGTCTGGGTACGGTGCGCTTTAATCACTTGCCAGGCAGTTCCATGATGACAGACGCTGATCTAAAAAGATCTGGCAATTTGTCCTTCCAGGATAAAACAGCTTATGTTGGACAGTTGCATGCATGAAATGGTATAACAACAGGTCAGTCACCCTCCTCAGTAGCTTTGCAGGTGCCTCCGCTTTATCTAATGATGACAGATGGGACAGAGGCCAAAAGAAAACAATCGAGGTCCCATGCCAAATCGAATCAGCACATGGGAGGTGTTGACTTGTTGGATTCGTCGATTGCTGTATAACATCAGATGAAAGAAACGGTATCACCATTTAGTCTTTAGTGGAGACATGTTGGCTTGTCTACAGACGGGATTGTGCTAACAACGAAATGACGAGAGGTAATCATATGCGTCTGTATGCCTTCAAGTTTCCAATATTCTGTGCAAATCAAAAAGAGATGGCAGGAAGAGGGGGCAAAGCAGCAGTGGGATTTCCCAACAGTATGAGAAGAGAAGGAAGCAGGGGCACATGGTTCCTATTTCTAACCAGGATGTTATTAATTGGACAATACCTGCCACAATAATGTGTGACAAGACGGGAAGGACGGGAAGGTCACAAAGTGATGTGTCAAAAGTGTCATTTACATCTCTGTTAAACAGCAGAGAAAAGAATTCACAAAAAGTGAAATAAATGCAGTACATGAAATAGCACAACACACTAAAACACACACCTGGATCAATTCCAATATGTGAATATGTTTGAAATGCTTTTAACTTTTGTGCTGAATGATTTTTTTTACATTTTTAAAGGATTTTTGTATACGTGTATTATACTCTTGAGTTTGAGCTTGATCTGTGAATTCATCATTTCTCTGTGATTCTGTACCATTTTCGCACAACGTTGCTCTTGGCAACAACTACAACAAAGAAAATCTGGTTGGGGGTAGAAAATAAACCCCCAAAAATAGCTACAGTGGATGTGACAAATTAATTTTATCATGAGTCTCTATAAGGTACATTTATGTCTAATGTTTGAGACATTCAGGAGAAAGAAACCTTGAGAGGAACCAGACTCCGATGGGAACCCATCCTCATCTGGGTGAAACCGAATGTTCATTTATTACAGTTTATCAACTCTTCACTGATGGACACTTGATGTTAAATGCGATTGGAGCTCTAAGCCATCGTATTAATCAATTCAATTCAATTCATGTTTATTTGTATGGCGCTTTTATAAATGAACATTGTCTCAAACAGCTTTATACAGATAATGTGGTTATAAAAAATTAATAAGATGTTCATTATAAGTGTAAGTTTGTCCCTGATGAGTGAGCCAGTGGCGACTGTGGTGAAGGAAAAACTCCCTGATATGCATAAGGAAGAAACCTTGAGGGGAACCAGAATCAAGAGGGAACCTCATCCTCATCTGGGTTGCACCGTATATCCATTTATTATAGATAAACAATGTTGAGGTGCAGTGATGATGATCAGAAGCAAACTATAGTCCTGAGTCAATATAGCAATCTGTTGACATTAACTACAGTCCAAATCCATCCTTTCATAGAACCACCCAAGGCATTGATGAAAAACGGTCCCCAGCTGCACAGAGTGGTCTCCAAATGAAAAGAACACTTTCAGAGGCAGGCCTGGATGAAGTGGGAAGATCCGCTGGAATTATAGTCTATCTTCTTGGTTCTTGAGTTTAATCCCACACTGTAACCTCACAGATCTTTATTCTGCTCATGTGGAGATAATCCTGAACACTGAAGGGTCTCCGGTTGAGAACTACTGAACCAGGGAGATTTGGTAGGTAGAAAGTGATTTCAGGATTTCAAGTTGATTAATTTAATTTGATTTGAAGTCACTCCTACTTTATCAACTTTATTTTATTTCAATTTCATGCATTAATTTTTTTTATGTCACATTTTATTTTAGGTTTTAATCAGGTGACTGAACAAACTGACTATGAGCTGCACTTCTTTTGACCAGTGCACTTCAAGAAACTTTACACAACAAACATGTCTTGGCTCGTTGCATACATTTGAAAGACGTCGTGTGCGATTGTTTTTGGCTGAACCTTTGTTCTACACTTGAGCAAGAATTAACATGAATTTTAAGTAAATTGTGTGGACAGATATTTTTCTTTCATATGATTATCTCTGCAACAACACATCACTATACTGCAGGGAGTAATGACTCTTTCCACTGTTTATACCATAACATAAGCACTTTACATTGTTTTTAATGATGCTCTGAATCATAGATTGGAAATGTAAAGCCTTTTGAGAAATATTACAGTATCTGCTTATATACGCAACATTGCCTATAAACATGACACATAAACTCTTTACAGGAAGTGCCCTGAAACCCACCTTTATAGCAGTTATTGTTTGTAATTGATTAGGTTAGGTTGGTTTCAGATTGAACGTTTGACTCATAACAATGACGCCACCGTTATATGAGAGAAGGAGTTGGCCGGAAAAAGGGCTTATGTAATGTTTTGAAGGGTTCTTGCTATTCAGTGGCACACTTGCAGCCGATTCAGTCCAAAACCAAACTGACGCCTCGGTGCAGATGGAATGAATCAGACAAATGAAGAAATATTCTTCATAATGCTTCTATTACCAAAAAAAAACTTTTGGAGATCAGGAGAATATTATTGTATAATGTGTAAATACACCAGATATCACATACAGTCACATACTGATGTTATAACTGATCATTTTTGCAATGCAAAATTAGTTATCATTTATAAACTTTTTAACAATATACTTCATAGATATGTCTCAGTCTAAAATATTCAAATAACAGTAAATTATGACATTATACAAACCCGTAAAAAACAAGTTTTGCTGGAGTTCCTATCTACACCCTGGTCACACGTTACCATGTTTTCACTTTTTTCTATAGCAATAAAGATACTTATAATAATTATCCCCCCCTCTCTCTCTCTCTCTCGAATTAAACATGAGATACCAGCGATCAGTGCTCCGGTCTCTTTCCTCTTCATTAATCTGCCTAATCTCGACACCCTACCTCTTGATAGAGTTCTCCTCAATTAGAGACCACTCTATGCAGCTGGAGATGGTTCCACATCAACAGCCTGAAGATCCATGAGGTTACTGAGCAACTCCAAAACTTTGAGGATGGATCTGGACTGTAATTAATAACAGTCTATTGCAATAGATCAGGACCATTTAATCAGTGCACACTTTATTCTTCTTCTTCTTCTTCTTCTTCCTCTTCTTTTTCTTTCGGCTGCTCCCATTAGGGGGCGCCACAGCAGATCAACCATCTTCATACCCCGCTGTCCTCTACATCTGCCTCTTTTAATCCAACTACCTGCATGTTTTCCCTCACCACATCCAAAAACCTCCTCCTTGGTCTTCCTCTTTTCCTCCTTCCTGGTGGCTCCATCCTCAGCATTCTCCTACTGATATACCCCATGTCCCTCCTCTACACATGTCCAAACCATCTCAATCTTGCCTCCCTCACCTTGTCTCCAAAACGTCCTACATGCACTGTCCCTCTAATAAATTAATTTCTAATCCTGTCCATTTTCGTCACTGTCAACGAAAACCTCAGCATCTTCAGCTCTGCTACCTCCAGCTCCACTCCTGTCTTTTACTCAGTGTCACTGTCTCTAAACCATACAACATCTCAGGTCTCACCACAGACCTATAAACCTTCCCTTCTATCACAAATCATAATCAGTGCACACAATAACAATGATGAACTGTAATGAATGAACATTCGGTGCTAAGGATGAGGTTCCCCTGTGAGTCTGGTTCCTCTCAAGGTTTTTTTTTCTCATGCCATCTCAGGGAGTTTTTCTCGCCAGAGTCGCCGCTGGATCACTCTTTATGGGCAAACTTAAAATTATAATTAACAAACTTGTACATTATTTTATTACCAAGTTGTCTGTGAAAAGCTGTGATGAGACAATGTCCATTGTTAAAAGCGCTATACAAATGAATATGAATTGAAATGAATTGAATTGAATTGAATTGAAGACATGGCACCAGGATGCACTATGGGACAATGGCAATGTAATGTTCTTGGTGATCTTCTGTTGGAAAACCCTTTGTCCTGGAAATCATGTGATATTATGTAGATATGTCCCTTCTACCTAAACATTGCAGTTTCGATGCAGATGATGAAAATGTAATGCATTTACATTTGGTGTTACCAGTGGCGAGCGGTCAGGGTCACCAAAACTTCATTGCTGGCCTAAAGACTATCAGAAGCACAAACCTACATTTACAACCTAAACTCGAATATTTGTTCCATGAAATTGTATTAATTTATTCCCAACAGTTTATTCTTTTCATTTTGTAGTGTTTCTCTCGGCTGCACTGCTTCCAGTACGTGTATGTGGATGTTGATTTTTTGTCCAATCAGATTTCAGCCTCTATGTGCTGCCATGTCAATCTAATCTGCCCAGAGCCTTGAACGTCTGCACTGATGGCCTTTTTACCACAGTCTCTATAATAAATAGCTCTGTTTCTTTAACCAATCAGATTTCATATTCTCCTCACAGGGCAGCTCGCTGTCCCAGAATAGCGTCAGCATTTTTCCGTTCTCTGATTGGTTGTTCAGAGGGAATCTGTTACAGCCAAGTTCTACTGGTAAAACACATCTGTAGCTCTGAACACATTAATACATCTGAGTTAGACTTTGTTTATGCCTATGGAGGAAGAGAAATTGATTTGGTCTCTGACATACTTAAAAATACATTTTGAAGAAAAGCTAGACATCGTGAGGAGGTCGGCCAACCCCGAAGCTAGCTAGCGTGTCTCAGCCCGGGAAAGGGTTTGTTCTTCACTTCCAGACCAGTGAATACGAGCGGTACCACTGGATTACAGCCTCTGAGGTTGGGACCTTAGAGGTCCTCTAGTTTGTATTTTATTTCCTTTTTGAACGTTTTTGTAATGTTATTAGACAAATATTGATTCTGAACTGCTCCAGATGTTGTAGGTGCACAGATGTGGTTGTAGTGTAGAGCTTTGGAGGCTTAACTGGGTTTCTTGCTTTAGTAAAATGATATTTACTCTTCATATGTGGAATGCCTCTCTCTCTCTTTATAATGCCACGTGTTGTTATATTGTGTTTTTGTATTGTATTGGTGGTTTCTATAATTGTGGCGTGATAGTGGTGGCATTAAGAGGTGGATTAAGTCGGGTACGTCCCCACTGAAGGCCCAGGCACCAAATGCACGGCCCGCCACTGAGTGTTATGAGAGATGAGAATGTGTTCCCATGTAATTAATGCTATTGGTGTCTTTTAGCAGGGTAATGCTCCCTGCAGGTCCACACAGAGAAAATAGTTTAGTAATAGTTTGAAGAACATGATAAAGTGTTTAAGATGTTTACTTGGCCTCCAAATTCCCCTGATCTCAAGTTGATTGAGTGTCTTTGGCATACTGAACAAGCAACTCTGATCCACAGAGCCTCCACCTCACAACCTGTTCATAGTGACAGGGCCAGGTTTCCTGTTTCCACCATCATTATGTTCTTGAATAATAACCTTCTTATGCCGTTGTGTTCTGATTACATTCTAGATTTATTCAAGTCTTGTCATGTTTTTTTTTTTTTTATTGACTTTCTCATGCATACCGTCTCAGTGTTAAAAATGCGTGTGTTCACAGACAAATACAGACATACAGCTAATAAAAGAGAAATATTTATATGTAGATCTCTTCATATTCACAATTTAGCTTTTTTTTCTTGAAAAGATACAATACATGATAAATCTTTTTCTTAAAAAAAAAAGTTAATACAGGTTGAAATAAAAAAAATTGATTCCCAAATGTGTCCGGATTGTATTGTTAATAAAAAATACATTTTTAATTAACTTTTTAAATGTAATTTACGTTTAAATGCCAGTTTTCAAAAGTCTTGGTATAAATTTGGTATTTTTGTCTATCATGTTTAAAGTAGAAGCTCTGTGTATAATCCGATGCAGGAACCACAGTGATGTGACATTATTTATCTCTATGTCACAGCACCACAAACTGCCATGAATAATATGCTCCAATCTCCAGGAAATAGGAAACTGAAGGAAATGTACGCTCATGCTGTGTAGAATGTGCGAGAAAGGAAATGTCATTAACGAACATCATTCCTTAAGAACGAATCATTTACAGCATTTCTAAAGAGCAATAAAAAAAGTCAGACATCCAGCCATGTTTATCATTGCATCATTTAGTTCCTCTTTATCAGAACCAGGCTAGCAAAAGCTCTCTCAATTCTGGTAATGTTGTCTGTTAAGATAAAGCCCAAGGAATTGTCACTTTTAATATTACAGCAGATCGCTGAAAGAGAAAAATTAAAATCAATCGGGAACAGAGATCGGTTTGGTACGGCCTGGAAAGTGGAATGGCGTTAGTGCAGCCAAGCCACTTTCCTGACTCAATCACGGCTGATTTGCATTTTAATTATCGATAATGAAAAGCACAATACCCATGAGACAAGAAGATGTGAAAATGTCATGAAATATAACATGACATTTTTGAAACAAGTGAGTGTGATGTGGCGATGAGTACATGCCAAAAAATGTGCTGCTTAAGTTGAGGGCATGATGATGATATACACTAGGACCAGGATTTTGGCACCAGAGAAAAAGCTATGCCACTTTTTAATTCGGTTTCCAGTTTAGAATCAAAGCATTGATTTTTTTAATACTTAACTCCTGGGGCTGTAATGGTACAGGAGGGGGTTGGTACAGGAAGTATTTCCATTTGGGGATGCTTTTATTTAAACTTCACTACATTTCAAAGTGAAAATGTATTGCTCAATTACATTTTGTGATATCGGTCGTTCCTCTATAGTCAGTGTTGGGCAATAACGCGTTACTGTAACGCATTACTATTGAAATAAAGTAACTCCGTTACCGTATGGTGCGTTTGTCCGTTACTTTTTTAATTAATGAATTTGGGCTGAAGTGTAGACTACAGTCTAACCTGTTTACAGCAGCGACGCATTGTAGGACTGGTGGATGAACCACTGTAAACACGAAGAAGATGCGCTGTGGGCGTGTCTCCGTTTATTCAGGTCTGTGCGGCAGTAATGGCGAGTCGAGGTGAGAGTAAGACGAGTTTCTCAAAGTGGAAATATGCTCAATATTTTACTTTAGTTGAGCATAAAGACAAAAACTTTTTAGTCAAATGTAAGCTGTGTCTTTTTAGGTTCAAAGGTCGTATCTACTGCGATAGCAACACCTCCAGAAACTCCATGCCTCGACGAAGCTAGAAACTAACCTGGTGTTCTGTTTTACATTGTTGATAGTTTTTCATACTTCAGCTGTGAAAGGAACATTTTTAAGAGCTCAACACAACAGCTTTTATGATGCAGAAGCCACTTTAGTTTTTGATTCTGAGTATATTATTCAGCTTGTTTTGTTATTTATTTCAAAAATCCTTGTGATATATTCAGTTACTTTTTGAATAAAGTAACTAGTAACTGTAACTAGTTACTATTTCTTAGTAACGAGCACAACACTGATTATAGTTATAAACGGATAAAAACGAAACTGGTCAAACACACAGCGAGTCACCAATCAGGGTTGAGCTCACGCTCTGTTTTGAACTGTTTTGATTGGCGCTTGGTCTATCTACTGATCACCATCCTACAGAATGTTTAGAGAGGAATAAATTATTATTTCCAATCAGTGTGCTGAGTAACATTGGAGTATTTTCACATAAACTGAGTTGATTAAAGAGTCTTGTGATAAAAATGATAATAGGAACATTATAGTTATAATAAATCATAGTATTTTGAATCCTTACTGTAAGTACATTTGAAAAGCAACTACTTTTGTACTTTACTCAAGTGAAAGTTTAACAGGACACTTTTACTTGAGTAATGGTTTGTGTACTTTGTTCACCACTGGGTAGGTGGTTGTTCAGTGGTTAAGACATTGGACTCTAGATCGGAAGGTCAAAGTTCAAATCCAAGCACCAACATGCTGCCACTGCTGGGCCCTTGAGCAAGGCCCTTAACCCTTTGATAAGTTCATCTGCAAAAAATGCCTTAAAGGTAAATGTATAAGATGTACTGGTACTTGAGGATGTAATTGTACTCAAGTATGTAATGGTACAGGATATTTCTGGTTTTCAAGTATGTAATGGTATTCAAAGACATATTGGTACAGGATGTAATGCTACAGGATGTTTAGGCTGTGATAGTTGATATCTAGTGATTGTGATGTCATATACTGTAACTCCTATCAAACTGGACACTTTGACTTGCAAAGCGTCTGAACATTATATTCTCTACAGTATGTTTTAAATCACAGTTTGGGCTCTGAATCAACAATTATGAGGAAAACCTCAAATAAATGGTTAATAAATATAACAAATTAAAATGTTTGGTTAGTTATAATTATTTATATAGAATGAACCACATTGTACATTACATTGTACATTTACTCACTAATAGATTAATAACTTGCTTTAAAAAAAAAAGAAAAACATTATCAGATGATTTTCTGAAGAAAAAAAAGAAACGCAAGACGTGTCTTCCTCCAATCCCTCTTACCCTTAATCCAGCCTTGTTGTAAGACACAATTGTTTTAAGAATCAGTGTGTTGAAATATCCAGGCCGCTGCCAATACATGCATAATACTTTAACTTTCATTTATCGACATCGATCGAGCAACAAATCAAGTGGCATATAGTCTTTATTAGTCTTTTATATATATATATATATATATATATATATATATATATATATATATATATATATATATATACAGTACAGACCAAAAGTTTGGACACACCTTCTCATTCAAAGAGTTTTCTTTATTTTTATAGAGTCACACTGAAGGCATCAAGGGCTATTTGAAAAAGAAGGAGAGTGATGGGGTGCTGCGCCAGATGACCTGGCCTCCACAGTCACCGGACCTGAACCCAGTCGAGATGGTTTAGGGGTGAGCTGGACCGCAGAGTGAAGGCAAAAGGGCCAACAAATGCCAAGCATCTCTCTGGGAACTCCTTAAAGACTGTTGGAAGACCATTTCAGGTGACTACCTCTTGAAGCTCATCAAGAGAATGCCAAGAGTGTGCAAAGCAGTAATCAAAGCAAAAGGTGGCTACTTTGAAGAACCTACAATATGATATTTTTCAGTTGTTTCACACTTTTTTGTTATGTATATAATTCCATATATAATTCCACGTGTTAATTCATAGTTTTGATGCCTTCAGTGTGAATCTACAATTTTCATAGTCATGAAAATAAAGAAAACTCTTTGAATGAGAAGGTGTGTCCAAACTTTTTAGGAATAATAGATCTAAAAGAATAAGCAGAATGTTCAGGTTTGTGATTTTTACAATGTTAGGAAATTATCAAATCCAGACTTCCCCAATACAAATGCAAAGTTCATTATAAGTTCAGGGTTTTCTCAACTGAAAGGAGTCAGTCTGAAACTTCACTACAAAGCCAAATGAAACAAATCACATGACTGCAATAATAAAATAGTATCGATGCTCGGCGGTGTCGAAATGATTTTTATCACCTTCATGCTCCTTGCGCGTTATTTTCCAGAAAGATATTGCGATTTTGGCTTAACGATTTTGGCCTCGTGCTGATGACCTTCTTGCACAGTAGGTCTGTAACGATTCCTCGAGTAACTCCAATAGAAAAATTTATCGATGCTTTCTTTAGTCCATTTAACTAAACACAGAGCTCTGTGTTTCCTACGGACCGTTATTACTGACGCACCACCAGCTAAACTCTGGAGCGTGCTGGACAGTGAACACAGACGAGGAAGAAGATTCAAAGAAAACGGCAAAACGTTTCCAAAGTTTGGGATCATTTTAAATTAAGTAATATTAAATTGATTTCACTATTTTTATTTATATACAGTGCGTTAAAAAAGATAAACACACGGATTTATCGCCTGGAAAATTTCAAGCAGCTTTTCTGGAGACAAGAAATCCACATCGCGATACTGTGTGAGATTTGAGACCTGAATAGATGAGTGAGAGTAATCATGAGTTTCATTAAACAAATAATTTCCTATAAACTTCTGGCCACTGTGGATGAACATTTTGAACACACTGTATTTGTATTTTGATGCAATATGGCTATTAAATGCACTAAACAGGTTTAGTTTTTCACCGATATTCTTGTATGCAATTTCAGCATTTAAAATTTTTATGTTTCTAAAAAGAAAAACAAATTTCATTTAATTTGTTTATTTGTATAGCACTTTTAACAATGAACATTGTCTTAAAGCAGCTTTACACAGATAATGTGGTGATAAAAAGTGAATATGTAAGTGTAAGTTTGTCCCTGATGAGCGAGTTGGTGGCGACTTTGGTGAAGGAAAAACTTCCTGAGACGGCATAAGAAAGAAACCTTGAGAGGAACCAGACTCAAGAGGGAACCCATCCTCATCTGGGTTGCACCGAATGTCCATTTATTACAGATAAACGATGTTGAGGTGCAGTGATGATGATCAGAAGCAAACTGTAGTCCTGAGTCAGTGTAGCAGACTATTGACATTAACTACAGTCCAAATCCATCATCAAATCTCCCGTTCTTACTCTGGGAATACCATGGAACCACCGAAGTCGTTGATGAGAAACCATTAAAAAAAAGTACTTCTCGATTGCTCGATGAAATATTTGTTAGAATACTGAATTACTAAAATAATCGATAGCATCAGCTCTAATACACAGCATTTCTGTATTAATTTCCCCTGGATATAATCTCTATCATTTCAAAACTATACATTTTGTCATTTTTCAAGTGCCGAAAATGAATTTCGACTGCAGGAATGAATTTAGAAATCAGTCGGCGTTATCAGCGAGCACTAGGTGTGGCCTGTTTTAAAGTAAATATCTGTTACTAGCGCTCTGTTATGTCCCCACAGTCCCAGTTAAAGAGGAAATGCGGCGAGTTTTTCATTAACACAAGCGTTCAGTTATTCTCTTTATTGGTGCACATACACGCACTTCTCATTGTCGACGGAAAACAAACTCCCCCACCTTGTCTTGCATGTCCACATCCTCCCTTTCTTGCCCTTTTCGATTAATTCTTCATTACCACCTAATGACTTCCTTTTCCCACACACACACACATACACTGAACAAACAGGCGTGGAGGTCACGCTGCTCTGAACGGCTCAAAGCTGAGGTTGGAATCAGCGTACCACAGAAATCACAGACTGGACTCCTTCCTTTGCAGCTCAAAAACCACACTGGGTGGAGAAAATAGCCGGCCTACATCGGATACGTTATGGAGAGGCCGAGAGGTCAGAATCGAGTTTCTGATGGATGGACTCGCTAAAGGAAGGAGATGTTAGGGAGTAAAGCAGCATCCCTTTTTCCTTCCTCTGGCAGTAGAGGTGAATTTGTTTGCATTAAGATTATAGTTGCGAGCACAATTCCTTCAGTCTGCTGCACCATTAGGGCAGGAAGAGCAGCTGGAGTGTCAGGAGTTAATTGGGTGGAGGAGGGGTACTGAACTTCAATGCTTTAGGTCAGCCTGACCAGCTTTATTTCCCCCTTTCCAGGACTAGTGTAGCCAAAATGATTTGTTTGCATTTAGGACAAGGTTTACTCCTCTTGTCAGGAATATTGGATCAAAGCTGATGACCTCCTGGAACTTAGAAATCCTCACCTTCCAAAGAAATCATAGTCTTATCAGAGCCGCATGTTTCCAGTCTTCAGCTGTCTAAAGGCTTTATTTTTATAAACACACCTTTCCAGATCATTTGTCAGAAATCTGGCAACCAGATTAGGACAATGTCATGTGATGAGCTCAATGTTAGTGCAAGTGCACAAGAGTTGAATTTTAAATGCACAAAACACAGAATTATATATATATATATAATATACACACACACACACACACACACACACACACACACACACACACACACACACACAGAATTTCATATTTTATATATATATATATATATATATATATATATATATATATATATATATATATATATATATACATATATACACACACTTAGGAAAACAGCAAAAGAAACCCTAACCATATGTAGCTCAGGTGTGCAAACGACATGTGCAGTGGCTGATGGGAAGTGTAGTTCAGAACCATACTTCTGCCAGCCAAAGACAGTAGTTAAATGCAAAAATGAATGTGAAAATATAAATATAAAAACAGAACCTAAATAGACAGTGGTTTCAGCATCTCCATATATTGCTAAATGGTTGCATGGATCATATTACACAGTTAGTCTGGTTTGTTGGTGCCCCTTGTGGTATGGTGCTTTTCCACATACACTCGGTAAAATCTGACTCCAGGAAAAAAGGGTCCCTTTAAACCTTTACTTAAATAAAAGTACAGAAGTATTTGTCTTCGAATGTACTTACGTATTCAAAGTACTGTACTTGTATTGTTAATATTAATGTTTTTATTAATATTTTTGTCAAGATTTTTCGCTTAATCAACTCAGTTTATGTGAAAAGGCTCTTATGTTACTCTTAACACACTGATCTTAATATAATGATGAGTTTTTCACATAAGTAGGACTGTCTATGTGCACAGTTACAACATTTTCAATTTATAAATCATGACAAAATTCTGTTATTTAGTTGATAAGGTTGTATAGGGTTTCAAGTGTGCCAAGTACTTACAATAGTTGAGCTGTACCTGGTTGTGCTAGATTCATCGCCTGTCAGGGAAAGAAGGGGTAAGAGGTGTTGGGTATAATCTTGCCAGCAGGATTCTTCACTCTGCTGTTCTAGATGTCCTGAAGGCCTGGGACATTGTATATGTAGTTCTAAATAATCAGGATCCAAAAATGAGTTCAAATCCCAGCCACACCAAGCTGTCATTACTGGGCCCCTGAATAAGGCCCTTAAATCCATAACTGCTCAGTTGTAGGAATAAGATACAACCCAAATTTCAAAACCAATATAAATATCTCATCATTCACAGCACATTTTTTTTACAAAAAGGTTAAAAGAATATAGAGAAATCTCTGTGCACAAGGGACAAGGGCGAAACCATTCACCATCTGAAAACATTATGAAACAAAAAAACACAACAAAGGAAATCCAGAACTGTTGGACAGATAGAATCCTGTGTTATACACATATGGGACAATATTCCTCTTCCATAACTTTAGCAACTGGTCTGCTCAGTTCCCAGATGTATATGGACAGAAGACATAATGCTTTTTGTCAGTTGTATTTGTTTTGGTTACTTATTTTTTGGTTTTGGTGTGAATATAATGTTTCCCAACTTCTTTTGGAATTGAGTTTGTAAATGTATGTCTTTGGATCATGGCATCTGCCAAATGCCATAAATGTAAAGGCAAAGTGAGGCAATTGTAGTAAGACTTAATTTCTACAGAATTAGTTTGTTAAACATGGTTATTTTTGCTCTGGTACTCCTATTTTTCCTTTTCAAGCCTCTAATCAGAAGCCATGCGGTTCACTTTTTTTAATTTAAGTGTAGAAAAATAGCTTACGGTTGTGCCATACCATCAAGAGATCCCCAATTTAAATCCTGACAGTGCCACAGGGACATGTTGTGAGGCCAGGGGTCCAAGACAGAGCATGAGTAGCAAATATGATTTCCCTCTCTGTTTTGCCCCTTTGCGCTCGCTAATCATTGACATCTGTTAGGTCATGCATACATTAATAAATGATCATGTTGCATAAGCAATTTTTTTGAATAGTTGTGGTGGCCCCCAGGCTTTTACAAATTGGTAGCTGTTGTGCAACATGTAGACATGGACATGGTCTTGATAGGAGTGGACTTCTAAATTGTAGAAATTGTGAAAATATGTGTTTCTGTTCTATATATCCTGGTCTTATTGGCAGCTGGACCAAATGAATTACAGTTTTTGTCAGTTGCTTCAGAGCTTTTCTTCTTATCATTTTAATATTTTGCAAACCACTAAGTGCATTTTCAAAAACAATAAGTACAACCTGCACCACACACTGGATTACTTACAAAAGTCTGTATTTTCTCGAATAAATCTTTAGTTCATCTGTCAAAAGTAAGTATTTGTGTGAATAAACATCTTATTGTCTTCAGAACGACAAGTGCTTTTGTCATTGTTAAAATTCAAGATCGTTACAATGTTTAGTGTTGTCAGTATGATGGTGCACAGTTTTAGTGTTTCATCATGTAAAAGCGGAATTTCTTCTTTACGGAATCTATGAATTTCAACAGCACAGATGTACACATTTACTGCATGTGGGATACTGATGGCAGGATTCACACTTTACTGTTCTGTGCTAGTGTTCGTTTGTTTCCTAGTTGTTCATCCGTTTTCAGAAATTGTAATTCTGTGTTTTGCTGTCTGTCACCAATCGAAGGTGCACGAGATTCACCTTTGACCTGTTTTAGAGAACTGGTTGATCATTGGATGATCTAAACTCGCCTTCATTAATGACATTCAAGATTCATCTGCACGGTTGATCGATTCAGTTGATAGAATTAATTCAGTTTAATAGAAATTTGAAGGAGATGAGCCTGACAGATTATGACAACTGGTTAAACCATTTTGCATTCTATGACTTGTACAAAGAATACAATGAACTGATGCTGAGATGTTTTGGGGGTTAAAAATATTGAGGTGAGAACCAGTATAAGTTATTTTGATCAACATGACAAACAATCGATAATGTAGGAAATTGCATCAGTGGTACACAATCTATTAAATAAATATACAAAATGTTCACAATTTGTTTAAAGCAACAAGAAATGCGATAAAAGTGACTACATGATGTGAAGGTTGAACAAATCATTTTGAGAATTTCATTTATGACCTTAGAAATGCTCCAAAGAAAAAAACTGTAAATTAAAGTGCTAATTCGATTAAAGGAACGTTATTGCTGTAGATGAAGCGGTGGAAGCATCACTGAAGAATTTCAGGGAGACATTTGGAGAGATGACAGATGGACTAGTCTAATTAGGAGTTAAGAACGTTTGGTGATCCCTCCAAATAGTTTGGTGTTACATGTTAGACTGGATATAATTCATGCGAATCATGTCCATGTGTGTGGACGCTTCAGGCAATAGAAAGTAATCTCATCGACTACATCTCCAGAGATAAGGCAACATAAGGGAACATTGCTTCAAAGGCTCTGACCTCTTGGTACTTGTGATGATATCATCATACAAATAAATCATGTTAGGTGTCTTCTTATCAGATCAGCTCGTCGTCTGTTTGGTTTACGGGAAATGGATGAGCTGCGAGTTTCGGCTCCCTGTTATTTTTGAGATAACACCAAAAAACTGCTTCTCCCTCTCCGTCCGTGTTACAGGCACCGGGTTTTCACTAATGCAATTCCTGAAAAACAATCAAAAAGCACTCCGTTAACAGCTCTGACGTCAGTCGATGTCTGTGTGGCTGACCCCAGATTATTCATTCGATAATCCGTAACTTTAAAAATAGATCAAAGTGAAACCATGCGATTTGTATGTAGAATGTAAGAAATACAGTAGTTTCCAATCCATGTTTCATTCTTTCATCCTGTAATTAGAATGACAATTTCATGATTGTGTCATTTGTTTCAGCTATAATATTTCATTGAAATGCGTATAATCATTTGAATGCTTCAAGAAAATCGGATTAATGTGTCGATTCATGTGTCAATTCATATCGAGGGTGTGAAAAAATTGCCATTTTATGTTTTTTGACGTAACATTGAACTCATCACTTATATACTGTAAAATGCGGAAATCCAAAGAATTCCTGGTATAGTATCCAGATCCACCATCACCCTGAACTGGGTAAAGAACTTAGTGAGGATAAAAGATAAAGAGATTTAACCACATTTTACGCAAAATTTACCACAACGAGTGTTTGCTGTAAAACCTTTTATAAGAATGGTGATAGTGTGAGCGAATGGAATTTCAGCATCATTACCAGTTAGGCGAGTGCCTCTCACCATGGCAGCGTGAATATTCATATTGCATATTGCAGCCTGGATATTCTCTGGTGTGCAGAACACCACCTGCGGACTTCTCCATTAATTTTGGACTTGTTTCTTCGAAAGAAGCAGATGGGACACGATAATAGCAATGGCAGGGGGTTTAAAACAAGCTCACACTGGTTCAGTTACAGTTGCTGATGCCCCAAAGATGTATTTCTAAATTTCCTGCTTCTCTGTGCTACCCTATACAAATTAACATTTGTAAAAATTATGCTAAGTGTACCTATTTAGTGCATCTTCTTCTTTTCCTTTTTTTGGCTGCTCCCATTAGGTATTACCACAGCGGATCATCCGTCTCCATACACCCCTTATCCTCTACATCTGTTTCCTTCAAACCAACTACCTGCATGTCTTCCCTCACCACATCCATGAACCTCCTCCTTGGGCTCCCTCTTTTCCTCCTTCCTGGTGGCTCCATCCTCAGCATTCTCTTACTGATATACCCCATGTCCCTCCTCTGCACATGTCCAAACCATTTCAATCGGGTTTCTCTCACTTTGCCCCAAAAAACATTCCACATGCGCTGTCCCTCTAATAAACTTGTTTCTAATAATGTCCATCGTCGTCACTCCCAACAAAAACCTCAACATCTTCAGCTCTGCTACCTCCAGCTCCACCTCCTGTCTTTTACTCAATGCCACTGTCTCTAAACCATACAACATCTCAGGTTTTACCACAGTCCTATAAACTTTCCCTTTCACTCTCACAGATACTCTTCTATCACAGATCACTCCTGCTATCACTCTTCTCCACTCACTCCACCCTGCCTGCACTCTTTTCTTCACTTCTCTAACACACTCTCCATTACTTTGCACTGTTGACCCCAGGTACCTGAACTCCTCCACCTTCTCCACCTCTTCTCCCTGCAACCACACCACTCCACTGCCCTCCCTCTCATCCACACACATGTACTCTGTCTAACTCCTACTGACTTTCATTCCCCTTCTCTCCAGCTCGTACCTCCATCTTTCCAGGCTCTTCTTAACCTGCTCCCTACTCTCACCACAAATAACAATATCATCCGCAAACATCTTAGTCCAGGACAGGAGAATCCTGTCTGACCCTGTCCTCAACCTGTTCACCACTGCAAACAGGAAAAGGCTCAGAGCCAAACCTTGATGCAGTGCACACTTCACTGCTGTCACACTGTCCTCATACATGTCCTGCAGCACCCTCACATACTTATCTGACACACCAGACTTCCTCATACAATACCATAACTCCTCTCTCCACCCTGTCGTACACTTTCTCTAAATCCACACACACAATGCAACTCCTTCTGACCTTCTCTATACTTCTCCTTTAACATTCTCAAAGCAAATAATGCATCTGTGGTGCTCTTCCTCGGCATAAAACCATACTGTTGCTCACAGATGGTCACCTCTTCTCTCAGCCTGGCTTCCACTACTCTTTCCCAAACTTCATGGTGTGTCTGATCAACTTTATTCCCCTGTAGTTACTGCAGGTCTGCACATCTCCCTTATGCTTAAAGATCGGTACCAGCACACTCCTTCTCCATTCCTCAGGCATCCTTTTACCATCCAAAATCTTGTTAAACAATCTGGTTAAAAAACTCCACTGCCATCTCTTCTAAACATCACCATGCTTCTACAGGTATGTCATCTGGTCCAACCGACTTTCCAATCTTCATCCTCTTAATCGCTGTTCTCACTTCCTCCTTACTAATCCTATCCACTTCCTGCTTCACCAACTCCACATCATCCAACCTTCTCTCTCTCTCATTTTCCTTTTATTCCTCATTCATCAGCTGCTCAAAATACTCCCTCCATCTTCTCAACACACTCTCCTCACTAGTCAACACATTTCCATCTCCATCCTTTATTGCTCTAACTTGCAGCACATCTTCCCAGCTCGGTTCCTCTGCCTGACCAATCGGTACAAATCCTTTTCCCCTTCCTTAGTGTCCAACTTCTCCTACAGCTCCTCATATGGCTTTTTCTTGGTTTTCGCCACATCCCTCTTTACCTGTTGCCGCATCTCCTTGTTCTACTGCCTACTTTTCTCATCTCTCTGCCGATCTTAATCTGACCTCTTCCCTGAATCTCACACTACAGTCTTCCTCCTTCAGTTTACACTATCTTATTCTTCTTCCAGTCCTCACTCTCCTCCTTTTCTTCTTCACCTCCAAAACCATCCTACAGACCACCATCCAATGCTGTCTAGCTACACTGTCCGCTGCCAACACCTTACAGTTTTCAATCTCCTTCAGGTTGCATCTCCTACATAGAACATAGTCCACCTGTGTGCACCTTCTTTCACTCTTATACGTCACCCTATGATCCTCTTTCCTCTTAAAATACGTATTCACCACTGCCATTTCCATCCTTTTAGCAAAATCTACCACCATCTGCCCTTCCACATTCCTCCCCTTAAAGACATACCTACCCATCAACTCCTAATCACCTCTGTTCCCTTAACCTACATGCCCATTAAAGTCTGCCCCAATCAACAATCTTTCATTTCTAGGTACACCTTCTACCTTCTACATTTTTCCTTCTCCTTCATCTCGCAACCCACTTGTGGAGCATCGACACTGATGACATTTATCATCATGCCTTCAACTTCCAGCTTCACGTTCATCACCCTATCAGAAACTCTCTTCACCTTCATTACACTCTTTCTGTACTCTTTCTTCAGAATCACCCCTACACCATTTCTCTTTCCATCCACACCATGATAGAACAGTTTAAACCTACCTCCAATGTTCCTGGTTCACTCCCTTTTTACTTGGTCAGCTATCTCTCTCCCTTTACCAGTCATAGTACCAACATTTAAAGTACCCACCCAAACCTCTACTCTCCAGATTTCTCCTTTCCCTGCCATCTCTGTAGCCGTCTTCCTCCTCTCCTTCTCCTCCTTCGGCCAACAGTAGCCCAATTTCCACCGGTACCCTGTTGGCTAACGATACCTGTGGCGATCGTAGGTAACCATTTCCAAGATCAATCCCGCATGAAAGTCTGATTTGTGATCCGCATATTTGATTTGGCACATGTTTTACGCTGGATGTCCTTCCTAACGCAACCCTCCCCATTTATCCGGGCTTGGGACCGGCACTAAGAGTGCACTGGCTTGTGCAACCCTAATGGCTGGGTTTCTTTAGTGCATCGTAAACCCTTAATAAATGATCAGTGACACCAAACAAGCAGCTGCTTGCCAAACCACTAGTGGTTTGTGGTCAGTCGAGTTCTAGCTCTTAGCCTCTCGTCTTGAAATTATGACTGACAGCAGCGTAGCTAAACTTCCCAGGATGTCCAGCTCCGAAACAGCGACCTTCGCAACATGTTCTTGTCCGACACCAAACATGATTTATGGCCTGTAAGAGCATCAGAACATGTAGAGATTGTTTCCCAGGCTGGTCGATCATCTTACACTCACAACTTGGTTATCAGAGAGTTCCAGTGATGCTAAAGGTTGGAAGCATTTGTCTGAGTGATCAGGAAGAAATGTAACACATAGAAATAGAAACATCTAGCTGTTTCAAACTGTGAAAAAATAAATTTAAGAGAAAAAAAACCTTTTTTTTCTGCTTGGCAGAAGAGTTTTGGCAGTTGCTCTTATTAAGAATATTTACTGTAAATGTAAATGATATGAATGTTTAACAGTGTGTACATTCCTTTTGTTTGCAGTTTAAAAATGTGTAGAAGATTGAAAGGCCATTGAGATGGAAGCACACTCTGACACACACTGTATATTTAACCAAACTATCCGCTGAAATCCACAGTGATATAGAAGAAGCAAAGATTTTTTTATACTCCAAAAGCAGGACAAGAGCCAGACCTCACAATCAGATAAGAAAATAAACTCACTCTTCATCTAGCCCAGTGAGGAACCACAGCCAACATGGGCCTCCTTGATTTTCTGATTAACTCAGTCTTTGGTAGGTGTTCAGAAAAAGGTGTTCAGAAGAAAATCAGGACACCTAGATTAAAATAAAAAAAGACTTGTATAAGTAAAAACCATAGATGTTCCTGATTATGTATTTCAAGACATCTTGTGTAGGTCTAGGGCATGGGTCACCAACCAGCAGGCCTCAGTCCAGTACTGGGCCGTCGATCATTTGGTACAGAATAAAAGTCTTTTTAACGTTTATTTTATTTACATTTTATTCACTAAAAATGACCCCTTCTGACCCCTTCACAGTGATTCAGCATTATAGTAAGTTGAGATGCATTTCTATTTCACACATTCTATTCACAACAAAACAGTGAAATAAATCAAATGTTTAAACTGAAAATATATACAATATGTACCATTTGAAGGAGAAATGCAGCATCCTGTCTCCTGTCCCTTTTCATCTGGAAATTGAGAAGACCAGTTGCTGAAATTTTGGGAGAGAAATGTTGTCCCATATGTGTCTGATACAGCATTCTAGCTGCTCAACAGTTTTGGGTGTCCTTTGCTGTATTTTTTGTTTTATGATGCACCAAATGTTTTTAAATGGTGAAAGGTCTAGACTGCAGGCAGGCAGTTCAGCACTCAGACTTTTCTACTACAAAGTCATTCTATTGTAATAAGTGCAGTATGCGGTTAGCATTGTCTTGCTCACTTATGCACAAGCTTCCCTGAGCAGGACATTTTCAGGATGGAAGCATTTATTGCTCTAAAACCTGTATAAACCATCCAGCATTGATGGAGCCTTTCCAAATGTGTAAGCTGCCCATTCCACAGGCATTAATGCAATCTTCTAATCATATTCTGCAATCTTATAAGATTGTTACAAATCACAATGTGCAACATGGATCTAAAAATCGTAGCACAACATGTATGTAAACACTATAATGAAGTTAGGTGAAAGAAAAATGTCATCAGAATGCATATAGAAGGAACAGTATTATGAAATAAGAAGGAAAAGATGAGGTCCAGATAGATAAATGTATAAAAAGCCTAACCTATTGTACAGTCACATTGCACATACTGGTGCTCCTTTCAGTTCTATTTGGCTTAATGGTGTTTAAGTTTTAGTGCCGTGTCACTTTAATCAACGTTGTTGCATTTTTATTCTCTAGTTAGTAGACGTAAACACCCTGTCAGGTGCTCATCCTAATTTTCTGACAAAATTTGCACAGGCTATTACAATGATATTATTGCAGATATTCTTTACCTTGAAGTAGTTACAAATATAACATGAGCAATCTGAAGGTCACGTGGAGAGAAGATCAGGCCACAAGAATTGCTGCAGTGTAATGTCTATTGCAGGGAAATGTGTTAAAGGAGAAGATAACTGAAGCCAGGTGTCTGATACTGGACTATTCTCAGGTCACTCACATTTCCAGATGTTACGGATTTACAGATACGTGTACATTTCTGACATATGACATTTCTGTAACTATATCACGCATGTACAGTACTACTTTTTATTCCTGTACTTTACCTTGTACATTTTGACGTGTGTTTCTTGTAAACATTTGTTCAGACTTCAGTAAGTGGAGTGTCATCACTCTGGAAAACAGCATAAGTTTGTTTAGACACGGCTGCTATTCATTTCCTCTTCGGTTCAAACACCGAAACGCGAATCTGAGGTCTGGAATGACATGATTGCTCTAAAATGTAAACGCAATTCTTTCTTCTCCATTCCAAAAGCCAATAAAAGCAGTCTGAGAACCAGGTCAGGAACAAAACATCGCCCTCTTAGGATCGATAAAGTTGTCATTAAGGTCATGTGTTTTCCTAAAACTTGTATGGGTTTTGGATAATTGGATATTTCAAACATTAGTAATGTCTAAAAATTAGCACCTGTACCATACAGGATATGAAAGGTGATGTAGGAGGGGTTTAAGGAATTGTGGGAGGGGCTTGACAGATATATAAAATTTGGGAAGTCTTTCAAATATGTGGGAGCGACTCAGTGGATGTTGGAGGAGTTTAGAGGTTGCGGGGAGGCATAGAGGATGCAGGAGGAGTGACTTAAGAAAGTGGGTGGAGATTGTAGGATGGGCTTAAAAGATTTATCATCACTTAGATGATAAGAGGTGGGTGGGGTCTTGAAGAATGTGGGTTAGGTTTAGAGGTTGTGGGGGTAAATAGAGGACCTAGGAGGAACTTGTAAGATGTAGGACTGGCTTCAAGAAAGTTTAAGGAACTTAAAAATTGTGGGATGATCATAAAAAATGTAGGATGACTTAAAGGATGTGAGAGGTGCTTGGAGGATGCGTGATGGTTTTAGAGGGTGTATGGGGGTACATAAAGGCCTAGGTGGGTCTTTGAAGATGTAGGTTGGCTTCAAAGAAATAGAACATCTTAAAAGATGTAAGATAACTTGGAGCATGTAAGGGGCCAGGGTCTTGGAGGATGTGGGTTGGTTTCAGAGGTTGTGAGGGGTACATAGAGGATTTAGAAGGGACTTGTAAGACTTGTAAGATGTGGGAGCGGCTTCAAGGAAGTGGGAGGGACTGGGAGATTTGGGAATGCTTAAAAGATGTAGGATGATTTATAGGATGTGAGGGAAGGTGTCTTGGATTATGTGATTTGGGATATGTGTGTGGGGGGAGATCAAGGAAAATCAAGGATCAAGGAGGGGGACTTGAAAAATGTAGGACTGACTTCATGGAAATGTGAGGACCTTTTTTTGAGAGTGTGGATAAGGGTTTAGAAGTTATGGGAGGGACATAAAGATTGTGTGATGGGTTTAAAAAAGTATAACAGCTTAAAGAATAAAGGAGGGATCTATAGGACATAGTAAGAAAAGTAAAAATATTTGGTAGGGGATTAATAGTTGTGGCAAAATAAGATAAAATAATATAAGATATATCAGTCAAATATGATACAGTATATAGAGAATGTTTGAGGGGCTTAAAAGGTTGTGGAAAGATAGCAATATGAGCTTAAATGATGTAGGATGACTGTAGGATGTTGGAGGGGTTTAGAGCAGTGGTCCCCAACCCCCATGCCGTGGACCGGTCCATGGGTCAATTGGTACCATGCCACACAATAAGAATACATAACTTACATTATTTCCTTTTTATTTAGGATTTGATTCTGAACAATGTTTTATTTTGGAAAATTACCGGATTCACGTTTATTATTATATTATTATATATATAAAATACCAGTTGTTATGGACGTATCATTTTATTTTGTTGTATTTATCCACCACACATTAAAGGCCGGTCCATGAAAATATTGTCTGACATTAAACCGGTCCGTGGCGCAAAAAAGGTTGGGTACCGCTGGTTTAGAGTATGAGAAAGGGACTTATAAGATGTGGGCGGGGCTTATAGGATGTGCAAGAATTTAAAAGACAGAAGGGGTTTAAGGATTTGAAAGGGACTTTAGATAATGTAGAAGGGGCTTAGAGCACTTGGGATGTAGAGTATTTGGAAAGGAATTTAAAGGGTGTAGGAGGGGCTTAAAGTGTGTAGGAGGGGCTAAGAGGACTTGGGATGTGATCGAAGTAATTGGAAGGGAATATAAAGAATGTAGGAGGGGCTTATATGATGTGGGAGGAGCTTAAATGATGTAGAAGGGGCTTAGAGGACTTGGGATGCAGAGTATTTGGAAGGAAATTTTTAAGGGTGTGGGAGGGGCTTATATAATGTAGGAGGGACTTAGAGTACATGGGAGGGGCTTAGATGACTTGGGATGTGATTAGAGTATTTGGAAGAGATTTTAGAGGGTGTAGGAGGGGCTTAGAGGATGTGACATGTGATTCTAGGATTTGGAAGGATTAGATAATGTCTTCAAAAGCCCATGATTGATTGAGCAGTTCAATGTGCTGATGTACACTTACAATCTTCATGTGTATTCTCCAGTATCCCTCTGAAAGTTGTTACATTTCTTTGTAGAACCCTATAACAGAGGGTTGTATCAAAACAAAGCTTTAAAAAGAATCTTTCAAGAACCCATTAATTATCCAAAGAACATTTTCCAGTATGAGCGTGGAGTAGAAGGGTCACAGCCAGTGTATGAGAAGTCAGGAGTTCAAAGTCTCTGTAAAACTGTGTGAGGTTATAAATATACATGTATATGAGAGAGAGAAAGTTGATGTACTCTTAATACACTCCAGATGTAAGACATGAATGAATGTGGTGTGACTCCACATTTAAACTCAGTGTGCAAGTGTGTGTGTATATGTGTGTGTGTGTGTGTGTGTGTGTGTGTGTGTGTGTGTGTGTGTGCGCGTGTGTGTGCGCCAGGTTAAACCCACTGTAGAAGCTGCTTTGAGACATTGTACGTTATTAAAAGAGCTATACAAATAAAAATGAACTGAAATTAAAATGAAATGAAATGGAGAACAGGAACCCACCTGCTGAAACACTAACACATAATAACATGAATTTAACCGCCATGTACATTTCCGTGTACACACACACACACACACACACACACACACACACACACACACACACACAAACACACACACACACGCACCATCATAATATTAATTGCCTTTTCACTGCAAGAACTATTTCTGGAAATGAAGGGTGAAGAAATGAACGTTTCCATCCAGAAGAGGAACAATTTTACTTTCTAAACTGTAGATTTGTAATTGTGTATTGCTTTATAATAATTCCACAAAGCCTTATTTCGTTATAAGGTTTCGGGAACTCCTTATTTCTTACTTCATAAGCATCCTGTAACTCCTATTTCTTCATATTTATTCAGACACTTTTTTCCCCTCAGCGTCCCATTACTCTTCATTTCTTTGTACCAGTTCCATTACTCTTCATTTCCTCACATTAATTTTTTACCTCCTTCTTTCTTTATTAAAACCCTGCAAGTATTTCTTCATAGACATCCAAAACTCTTCATTTCTTCTCACGAGTTCCAGAACTCTTTCTTTCTATCTATCCAGAAAGCATCCAGAAACTCTTCATGTCTTCTTCTTCTTCTTTTTCTTTATTAGGCATTACAAATGCCCCCCCTTTTTCTTCATACGCAATAACGCAGCACTATTTTTCTTTATAAGCAGTCAGAAACTCTTCCTCAGCTTTCCATGACTCTTTGGTTTCTGTGTAAGAGTTTCAGAACACTTCGTTTGCCATCAAGTGTTATGTATCTCCTTCTTTATTAGTGGGCTGCAACTATTTATTAATCCTGAACACCAGGTTTCATTAGAGGATTTCCAGAATTTTTCATTTCATAACGCCATATTTCATAATTCCTCAAAATCGTTATTTTTGCTAAACGTTCTTGTGACACTTGTTGAATCTTCATAGGCGTTCCAGAGCTCTTCTAGAGTTCCATTACTCTAGATTTCTTCAGAGATATTCCAAAACTCTTTATTTCTTTATAAGCATTCTTTAACTCCATAATGATTAAAAAGAGGTCTATAACTATTTCTACATATTTATAAGTGTTCCAGAAATATTTGGTTCTTCATAAGACTTTCCCATCACCTGTCCCTGGAGTGTGTCTCATATCCAGTTCTGTAAACTGTGTTCAAGCCTTTTGTTTGTTATCATAAAATGATGTCCTGATGCACTGATACATATTTTTTTTCTGTTAAATTTATTTAATAATCTAATATCTGTACTATCCCTGGATAATAGAAAAGTTATTTCTATCATTAATTATATAGTATTTATTAATTACAAATAAATTAACAATATATGATACAACTTTATACTTTATTTAATTATTTATTTTACTGGACTTCACATGATACAAAAATATTGATCACAGTGTATTTCCTTTGTGAAGGTTCAAAATCACTATGCACAAAAAAGAAAATTTTTTTTTTAGTGGCAATAAATTATATAGAATCAATATCTGACAAATAATGAGTAAAAAAAAAAAAAAAAAAAAAAAACGATGTAGAAAATAAAACAGCTCCAGCCTCTTTAAAGTTCGAAGTAAGCTCGCTCCCCTGTGTCTGATATTTGGGGCTACAATCAAAAGTCTTTATTTTTTTATTAAACGAGTCCCCATGTGTTGATTTGCTAGTCCGTGCTAGCAAAAGGGAGTCTGATTAGCAGCAGGCACCATGAAGGCTGCTTCTGTTAGCATCTCTGCGCTTCTTTTAGCACTGTTAGCTGCTAGGTTCGTGTGGGCTAATCCAATCTCCTCCAGTAGTTGGGGATGCAGTGACACACTTCCTCGCTGAAGTAAAATCCCTCCTCGCACTCTCGCTTTCTCGGGTCTCCAGGACATGGCAGCCGGTAGCAGCTGAGAAAGAAAAAGAGAAAAGACAGGGATGAGTTTCAAAACACCAAATTGTTGCATTACCAAACCGTTGGTCAAATTGTATTAGTTTTCACCCCCTCCCTCATTGTCTTTGAACTTTTCCTGAACCTAAACTATATACACTATATGAGCAAAAGTATTGGGACATGTGACTTTCCAGTCACATGTGGTTCTTCCCCAAAGTTTTACAACAATTTTTGGAAGCACACAATTGTACCAGACGTCTTTGTATCTTCCCTTCACTTGAACTCAAACCTGTTCCAGCATGACAATGTTGGTGGATAAACTCAGCTCCATGAAGATCTGCCTTACATGGAATGGAGTAGAAGATCTCCTGCTTGGAGCTCTAAACCCTAGTGAACACCTTTAGGATGAATGTGAACGCTCACTGCACCCCCAGGCCTTCTCACCTTCTCACCTACAGTAGCTGAATGTCTTTTTAATCAACCCCTATCACCTGACCATGAGATTTGTATGCGTTCTTTGAACATCCAAATCTACATTAAGTTCCTATTTAGTCTTATTAGAACCTCCACTCTTTTTGGAAGATGTTCTACTAGATTTTGTGGATGGCATCCGCAAGCACTTTCATTGAACGTGAAAAAAAAAAAAACTCGGGTGTAGACTGACGCTGTTCCCATCTTCATGATCATTAACTAAAGACATTTCTGTGGTTCTGTGGTTTAACTTGAATAGGATCTGAAATGTTATTAATCTGTGAAGCACAGATGAGCGACATGTGCAGATTTATTACACACACACACACACACACACACACACACACACACACACACACACACACACACACACACACACACATTATCAGCATGTGGGAATGTGATTGAAGCCTTTAATATATTTCCCTCTACTATAATGATGGTGTCCTGCTCAAATGGAGAAAAATCCAAAAATCCACCTCAATGAGTTTCGTATTAATCTTTGTGACAGCACTTTAGTGATGCAGCGGTGCTTTAGTGATGCAGCGGTGCTTTAGTGATGCAGCGGTGCTTTAGTCTGCCCAGCTTTCTATCCTCATCAACTCTTTAACTACATTTATGGTATTTGCCAAATGATCTTATCCAGAGTGTCTTATTATCTCATTACACCACTGAGCAGTTGCGGGTTAAGGCCTTGTTTAAGCGTAGCAGAGGTGGGATTTATACTTATGACCCTCACATAACGTACAAAATCTTAATCACTGCACTGCTATTTACCTCTGTACAATCTCAACATGCTGCTCAGACAGATCTGCTTTCAGAGCAATTATTTACATGCTTATATCAGCACAAGAGCCTTCAGCATCATCATCATCACCATCATCGTCATCATCATCATCACTATAATCATCATCATCATCATCTTTATCACTATCATCATCATCTTTATCACTATCATCACTGTCATCATCACTATCCTTATCATCATCACTATCATCACCATTATCATCTTCACTATCATCATCAGTATCATCATCATCATCATCATCATCACTATCATTATCACTATCATCATCATCTTTATCACTATCATCATCATCATCATCACTATCATCATCACTATCATCATCATCATCATCACTATCATCACCATTATCATCTTCACTATCATCATCATCATAATCACTATGATCATCATCACCATCATCACTATCATCATCATCTTTATCACTATCATCATCATTATCATCTTCACTATCATCATCATCATCATCATCATCATCATCACTATCACTATCATCATCATCATCATCATCATCACTATCATCATCATCATCATCACTATCATCATCATTATCATCTTCACTATCATCATTATCACTATCATCACCATTATCATCATCATCATCATCATCATCATCATCTATCATCATCATCATCATCACTATCATCATCATTATCATCTTCACTATCATCATTATCACTATCATCATCATCATCATCATCATCATCATCACTAGCATCACTATCATCATCATTATCATCATCACTATCATCACCATTATCATCATCACTATCATCATCATCATCATCATCACCATTATCATCATCATCATCATCATCATCATCATTATCATCATCACTATCATCACCATTATCATCATCACTATCATCACCATTATCATCATCACTATCATCATCATCATCATCATCACTATCATCATCATTATCATATTCACTATCATTATCATCATCATCATCATCATCATCATCATCACTACCATCATCATCATCATCATCACTATCATCACCATTATCATCATCACTATCATCATCATCATCACTAGCATCACTATCATCATCTTAATCACAATCATCAACAACATACTAATCATCATCATCATCATTTTAATCACTATTATCATCATCAACATAATTATAATCATCATCATCATCAACAACAACAACATGATCTTCATCATCATCATCATCATCATCATCACTACCACCATCATGATGGTGGTGGTAGTGATGATGATGATGATGATGGTAATGATGATAGTGATGATGATGGTGATGATGATGGTAGTGATGATGATGATGATGGTAGTGATGATGATGATGGTAATGATGATAGTGATGATGATTGTAGTGATGATAATGGTAGTGATGATGATGATGATGATGATGGTAGTGATACTCACAATTTTCACCATTATAATTGTTCTCATAAAATCATTATAATCCTCATCATCACCAACACAACTGTCTAAATGATTCTACTGTATTGCATGTTTCTTTTATAAATGTAAAACTGATATATTTTGAATTATATATTTTGTGTGTCTGTGAGCTCTGGAAAAAAATTACTCACTGGATCATTTATCCAAATTTTCATCAGAAACCTGCCGCACATTTATTGGATCTACTGGATCTAAATGGATCTACAGTACCGCAGAATGCACTTTGTTACGTACATAAAAAAGAAATATAAAAATATGTGAATATTTCCAGAGTTCAATCCTGAACCACACAAAGAACAGGCAAGCAAATAAAGGCAACTAAAAATCTCCAGCAGATCAAAAACAAATGTAGAGAGAGTTTAAGCAGATGTTCCTCACTTCGAGCAGTGCAGTTCAAGCCCGTTAGTTTCACAAAAGCATTTCAGAAGAAAATAGTCTGATTCCACGGCCTTGCAGCCGAGACTTCAAATGTGTTCAGCAGGCCGTTGCTGTGTTCCTTCATTTTCACAAAAATTTCTCCTGTTGTTCTTCCTTAACAGCATGTGGCCAGCTGCAGCCAATACACACACACACACACACTCACACACACGCACGCATACACTTACTACTGACTAAAAAGCTTTGGTAGATTAAACCCAAATGGAAAGAGTTTAAACAGGTGGTTCTCACAATCAACATTCGTGACTCACTTAATCATGAAGGAATTTAGCTACTGGCCAGGAGCAGGTGTGTGTGTGTGTGTGTGTGTGTGTGTGTGTGTGTGTGTGTGTGTGTGTGTGTGTGTGTGAAAAATCCTTAAGTCCTAAACATGATTTCTCTTTTTTCAAAATGACTGCGACTTTAAATAAGACTGACACACAGGCCACACCTCCTTCACTAATACTGACACACAGGCCACACCCCTTTACTGAAACTGACACACAGGCCACACCTCCTTCACTGAAACTGACACACCGGCCACACCCCCTTCACGGATATTGCTACACAGGCCACACCTCCTTCACTGATACTGACACACAGGCCACACCCCTACACTGAAACTGACACACAGGCCACACCCCTACACTGAAACTGACACACAGGCCACGCCTTCACTGATACTGCTATGCAGGCCACACCTTCTCCACTAGTACTAACACAAGCCACACCTTCTTCACAGATATAGCCATGCAGGCCACACCTCCTTTACTGATACTGCTATGCAGGCCACACCTCCTCCACTGATACTGACACACAAGCCACACCTCCTTGACACACCTTGACTTTTCTTTGTCTCGCAGATTTTGCATCTTGGTTACAGGTAAGTCTCTGATTCTGGTACGTGCGCCGAGGTTAGTAAATTCAAGACTAAGACTTAGTCTGAAGCGAAACCCTTTGAGTCTCACCTGCATGTTGCCGGCTGAAACCTCCTCCCCCGGAGAAAGCACTTGCTATGAGACTCGTTACACTCGCATGCACACTTGGTGCGGTTGAGTGGGTGAGTGCTGGGACACACTTTGTTGCAGCTGCACTGGCACGTGTCCTTGTTGAAGGTGTGATGAGGGCTGCAGGATCTCGGCTGAGTTTTACACACACACTGACAGGTGTTCTTGTCCAGGTGACGTTTCGGCCCGCAGCCCGCCGTCGTCAAGTCTTTTCGACATACACACCGACACGTCTCCTCGTCTAGCTCTTTGTTGGGGCCGCAGAAGTCCTGCTCGATTGGGTCTTTAGAGAGAAAAAGGAGAACAATGCCAATGTTAGCCTGGTGTTCTCACAACAAACTTTCTTTCTAGTTTAGTTTTTAATTTAAATAAAACATTATAACAAATAACACAGTTTTACAGGACGTCTTTGTATCTGCAGCATGAAAATGTCCCTTCACTTAAACTAGGAGACCCAAAACCTGGTCCATCATGACGATACCCCCTGCGCACAAAACCAGCTCCATGGAGATCTGCTTTCCATGGGGTGTTGGAGTAGAAGATCTCCTGCTGTAGAGCTCAAATCCACAAATATCTATAAACACACTCCAAATTCTAGTGGAACATCCTCCCAGAAGAGTGGATGATATTATAACTGGAAATGAGGACTAAATATGGAATGGGATGTTCAAGTAGAACATAGCAATTGTATGCTCAGGTGTCCACAAAACTCTGTCCATATAAGATACATAAAAATACAAATAAAGAAAAAAAATTATGTAAATAAATAAATGTAAAAAAAAAAATCTTCATTTAAATGATGTAATCAAAGCAGCAACAACTAATCGATAAAATCGTTATTAATCGATACTGAAGTCAGGTCATGCAATCAGTTTACTCGCAACATCGTGATGATTTGATTAAAACGGTGCAAACAAACACTAAATCTGCTTGTTTTCAATGTTTGCACATTTAATTTATGCATATATCATAGTTATTATATAAAATGTAATTAGTTATATTCTAGATGCTTATATCTTCACAACTGAACAAAAAGTGTTTTTTTTAAAACATGGTTGTCAACTTTGCCATCTGAAATTACCATTGAAAACCTTTCATATTGTATTTTTATTTTATTTTTTTTTAACAGAAAGAAAAAACCCAGCATGAGTGAATTTGTTCAAAGGAGAAATCCGGCAAGCTTTAAAATGTCAAAATGAAATCTAATTAAACTTGATATCTGTCTTTTGCATTTTCTAAAGTACACTTTTACATATAAATACACTGAATTCGGCTTCTATATAGTTATAATAAACAAAACAGATTACATTTTTTAATCCGATTAATCGATTATCTAAATAATATATATATAAATATAATATCTAGTTATATATTATTATATCTCATTATATTTATATACATATAAAAAGAGGAACAACGAGAAGCGACAAATCCAGTGCAATGGGAAGGAACGTGTCCTGTTTGTGATTCATGACGTTTTAATTGACTGGATAAATAATAAAGTACTGCCATGAATACCCACATCTGCAATGAAGATCCTCGACTGCACGCGGGGCCAGTGGGTTTATCATTAACATTCCTAATAAAGTGGTTAAATCCCATTTGATTATTCGGAGGCATAAACATTTTTAGATGGTGTGTCTCTTGAACTCTCGTACGCATTCACAAATACAGAAAAGTGCACTTTTTTCCGACATGATAAACAGTTTAGCATTCCTGTAATGCTCCTCACTGTGAAAAGTGTTCCCTCCAAACTGTCCTCCAAACAGATGTTTGTCTTTTAAATCTGGAGGCAGACCAAACATGATGTCTGCTTTGTGTTGTTGTTGTTGTTTTCTTTGAAGTAAACACAATACATTGTAGTGGCAGAGACGCAAACTGACACGAATAACTGATGAATCTGATTCTGGGTTTCACATTTACAGCTTTTCTCAGTTGCTTTGGAGCATTTCTTCAATCATCCTTAATATTTGCGAACCTTGAAGTGCATTTCTCGAATCAATTTATACAAACTGCTACACATTGGATTTCTTACAAAAGCCTTCTCAAAATCCTCTTAAGTACTCATGTGAATGAACATCTAATTGATATTAGAATAACGAGTCCTTTCGTCATCGTTCACGAACAAGATCGTCAAAATATTTAGCCGTGTTCCTGATTGTCTTCTGTACGGCGTCTATGTGGAATATCGATTGCGAAAGACCGAACAAGATTCACACTTTCACTGTACAATTGTCTGCTTAGCAATTGTTTATGTTCATGTTAATCAAAATATATTGTACTGGTTCCCACCTGAATAGTTTCAACCCCCAAAACATCTCGGCATCAGTTCATTGAATGCAAAATGTTTAAACCAAGTGTCAGAATGTATCAAGTTCACATTTCTTATCAACTTTTTTTTTGTAAATGTGTACTGAATTAATAAATTGTGTGTGTAAATCTTGAACGTCACTAATGAAGGCGAGTGAAGGGCATCAGATCAACCAATGATCGCCCAGTTCTCTAAAACAGGTCAAAGGTGAATCTCGATATTCAATTGATGACAGACGGCAAGACACAGAGTTACAATTTCTGAAAATGGACGAACAACTAGGAAACCCGCAAACACTAATACAGTAGGGCTGGGACGATTCACTAATCTGGCGAGTCAATACTATCCCGATACTTTTGTGCCGATTCAATACATATTGCGATTCATTGTTTAATTTAGATTTTTGTTTGCTTAATGAGGATTAGACAATGGCAAATACTTGATCATACCCTTAAAGAGACTGTATATGAGCTGTATTAACAAAAACAATGCATAACATCTTTCTAAATTTTTTTTTTCAGGAGCACACACATACAAAGTGCATAAAGAACCTTGAACCATAAAACTTTCAAGTACCAAAAACTTGAATATAATATTTAAATGTGCAACAAAATAACTAAAAACAATACTCTCTAAAATAAAATGAAAGGGCTGTTTAAACTGTTCCGATGTCCAACTCAGTCAAGGTGCTAATATCCTTCTCTCTCTTCCTCACCTCAGGTGAGAGCAGTGCAGCTGTTACTGCAGCCTGTTGCTCCAAAAAAACGTTCAACCATGTCATAGGCACTATTCCATCTCGTTGAAACGTCTGTTATAAGTTTGTGCACAGGGAGCTCCAGGAACTTTAGTTTTTCCTGCAAAACATGAAGTCCTGCAGCACTTCTATGGAAATATCCAGTGATGCGTCGTACTCGTCTGAGTAACTTCGCCACAGCGGGCAGCTTCGGTGCGCGCTGTGAGGCCAGATTATGAGTGTTAATTGGGCAGCGATAACCATATTAGACGCATTGTATGTGACTAAAGCAGGGTCTTTATCCGTTAAACAATTCTCCAAAAGGTTTACTCCCCTGCCTCTGCCATGGTTTTGCTTTCTCGCGCCATCTTAAAACGGATACGACGTCATCTAATACAGACAACAACAAAATACGTCTTCCCACCACCTCTCTGGAAAAGTAAAATAATTAAATATATATCGATTCTGAGGTAAACAAATCGATCTCAAAATCATTTTAAAAAGAATCGCGAAAAATCTAACCCTAGATTTTTCTCCCACCCTTATAATACAGTAGAGTAAAAGTGTGTAATCCTGTTTGATTCTCTGTTCAATTTCTTCTGCCGTACAGAAGCAATTCAGCCTTGTCCTTTTTCAATCATTGTAATGATTCTAAATAGGTTCTCCTAACAAACAAACGTCATATCAGCAATTTTGTAATCTACAAATTGAGAGAGCCTGCTGTACAGACAAGTTTCTAAAAATATAAGGGGTTATACAGGGTCATCCAGGCTTTCTGACCAATCAGCAGTGAGAATTTGTCAGCGGAAGAGACAAATCGAAAGACTTTTTTTAATAGGAAACTGCATCGAAGTACAAAAAGAGTACAAGGAAAAGGATTCGCTTCCATTTACTGCACGTATACACATAATGTACACTCCATATATGGAATTCTCCATGCAATGAGAGGGAAAAAGAGAAAGATTGAGACAGATTGATGAATATGACTCCAATGCGCCCTCGAGTCTGCTCTCTTTATCTGATCCTGAATGTGCACTGTTACTCTGAGGGAGTATCCGCCATCGCCGTTTACCGCTACGTGCATATCGAAAGCTTACAGCTCCGCTGGAATGATGGATGATCGCTATTACGAGCTGTAAGCATGTGCGGTAAGGTGAGAGCGTTGCTAGCGTGAGTGTTTGCGAGTACGGTACGAGGAGGGCAGGGCTCCTGAGACAGGGCTGAGAACTGAGCCGTGTACGAGATGTTATCAGATCTTTTTTATGCACTTGTGAACAGGGATGAAATCGAGCGCCTCGATCGTAACATTGAAAACATTTAGCAGATTCATTTCGTTTGACTTGTCGTTATGATGTATAATTCATGTACGCTGAAACAGTGTGGTGAAATGGTCCAGGGGCTGAATGAAGAAGATGTGACTTCTAAACAGACCACACCCACTAAAGTAGGGACAAACCTAAGCTATGGAGAAGGAGGCGTGGACTCCATGTACACATTTGTAGGTCATAAGAAGTAAACCTTGGCTTCTGAGACATTCAGCCTTCTGTCAAAATAAAGAAGGTGTGGCCTTTCTACCTGTCAATCCTAAATTGTAGTACTCTAATACCAAATGTTTGCGGACACCTGGTCATAAATACAGTATGTGCTTTTTGAGCTTTCGCATCCCACATTTAGTCCCAATTTGCTCTTATAATCTCCTCCACTCTTCTGAGATGTTCCACTTGATTTTGGAGGGTGCTTGTAGACATTTGTGTTCATCAGACACAAGGGTGTTAGTAAAGGCGGGTACTGATGTAGGTGAGAAGGTGCGGAGGTCTGGGGTGCAGTCAGCGTTCACATTCATTCCAAAAGTGTTTAATAAGGATGAGATCAGAGCTCTATAGCAGGAGATGTTTTACTCCAACCCGTGTAAAACATCTTCATGGAGCTGGCTTTGTGCACATTGTGGGCATTGCCATGCTGGAACAGGTTTGGATTTTGAAGTTAATGTGAAGAGAAAATTTCATGGTACTGCATCCAAAGACTTTTGATACAATTGTGTACCTTCAGGTTTGCACTAACAGTTTGGAGAAAAAAACACATATGGCTGGAAAAGTCTGTCTGTCTGTCTGTCTGTCTGTCTATCTATCTATCTATTACATAAGGCATGACCCCACTACAGAGAAAAAACAGAAAACAGAGAAGAACATTACGGGTGAGAAAATGAGAGAAAGAGAGAGAGAGAGAGAGAGAGAGAGAGAGAGAAAGCAAGAAAACGGAATTCTAAAATATAAGTGAATATGACTGTGTGTGTGTGTGTGTGTGTGTGTGTGTGTGTGTGTGTGTGTGTTTGTGTCTATGATGTATTGATGAGTTCATGCCCCCTGCCCTCGCATTACCACACAGGAGCAGGGCCTACCAGGTTCTAGGGTTTGCTAAATATTATGGTTCCTAAAGCGTCAGTCGGCACTTGCAGGACTCGAGCAGTATTATTTCAGGTCTGCTTTGTTGACACGTGCTGTGCACAGTCACGTTCCCCGAGGAGCCCCTGACATGTTTGGCTTTCGCGGTTAACGGTTTCGAGAGACGCAGTAGTACACAGCCCAGACCGCGTTTTACAGCCAATGGTGTGTGTGTGTGTGTGTGTGTGTGTGTGTGTGTGTGTGTGTGTGTGAGTTCGAGCGTGGGAAGTATGTCGAATGCAACACACGTTTTTAACACACACAGATCGTAAACACGTGCGGTTGCGCTTACCCGAGTGCTGCCGGGGAAAGAGCGTGTCGGGAAGAACCACACATCTGCATAAGCCATTGCTCCAGCTTTGGTTCTTCGGGCATGTTTTATTCCCCACATGACATCTGCAAAAGAGGGAGAAGAACAATTAGCCATGAGACAGACACTCACAGAGTAAACAAAATGGGAAAAGACAAAACAATTCTCCTTTTTGTTGTTTTTTTTTGGCGCACAATTAAAGAGGAAATTAATTCCTAACTTTTAAACATATATTTTTGGGGATTTCGAACCTACATGGTTGTGATCTGGATGCTTGTGATCTGGATTTTAGCCAAGTCTACCCAAAAAATTACCATTAATGATTTCAAAAATGTATTTCTCTTGAAAAAAAAAAAAAGCTTGTGGTCATGGGTTTGTATTAGAAATGTGTAAAATACATAATAGTAATTGGAACTCTTGATGAAATAACCCGTGTTGGTTCGGCTGGCAGGAAGAAGTGAAAGTTTAGTTTTACTGGGGTCATATTTTACTAGAGTGGATCTACTTCAACTCAAATACATGGTTTGTGTACTTCCTCCACCACTGTGGGATTCCCAGTGGATCTCATGAAACAAAATATTACCATTAGAGCCCAAAAAACAACACGTCAATTAACTACAGTGGGCTCAAAGTGTCCCAAAGGTACAGGATTGCGATGCTACAGGGGGAAAAAGAAGCTCAGTTGTTAAGATGTTAGACTTCTGATCAGAAGATTATGAGTTCAAATCCCAGCCACACCAAGCTGCCACTCTTAAGCCCCTGAGCAGGGCCCCAACCTCGTAGCTGCTCAGTTCTGTGATTGAGATAAATGTCGCTCTGAATAAGGGAATATGCTAAATACCATAAATGTAAATGATTGAGTTACAGCTTTACCTCTGACTCGAGACTCCTTCCTCCTTACAGAAAACGTTACCATATCAATAATTATACAATTGAAAACTTTCTTGGCCGCTTTCAGTTAGCCGTAGCTAATGTTCTGTAGTTATTTGTTACAAAAATATGTGGCAAATTTTTCCTACACTATTGTTAGTGAAGAGTTTCAGTCAAGAATTTGAAACTTTTTTTTTGGTTCTAACTCAAAGCATCATTACAATCTATGCGAATGTACAGTATGAATGTACAGAATGTTGTATACTGGCATAGCAAATAATCAACTTGAAAAGTTAAGACATTAGCGAGTCAAAGGTTGCATTCGATGTCTGGCACAGCAGATGCAAGTACACGAGTCACGCTCCAGGTTGTTTTTTTCAGGGTCACAGTGTAACAGCAAACCCGATTTGAAAACTCTGGCATGAGTAAAAACAGGTGTAAAAACCACCGAGTACCTTCAGACTGCAGCTCGAAACACGTGTGGAATGGGAGGTTAAAAAGTTACGTCAATGAATTTAATGGCAAGTCACACTGTAATCTAAGAGCCTTTTAGCAATTTATGTCCATCCCAATTACTTTGGCATGTCTGGCGAAGGAGCCGAGGCCAAAAGACAAGCTCCAGAAGTGGTTCCGCACCTTTAAAACGAAATAACAACGTGGTTATTCCTAGCCATGTTCACAATAAGTTTGGTGAACATGAAACAATAACTCTTCTTTCGGACTGCATCGTGATGCCATCAAAGTGTGCCTGCAACTCATTAAACTTCACAAATTCATTTCCTACTGTCAAAAAAAAGCTTAAACACATTTACATTGATAGCATTTATTAGACCCCCTTATCCAGAGCAACTTACATTCATCTCATTGTTCAAGAGCCCAGCAGTAGCTGCTATGGCAAAGCTGTTATTTGAACCTACGAGCTTACAAACTTACATTTCTATGCAAATGTATGAAATCAGTGCCTTTATTCAGTTCTGCATTCACCTATGTAGCAAACATTAGCTAATTTAACATTAGCATTCAATTAGTTACTTAAGGATTCTTTCAAGTTCAAGCTTAAAAAAAAATTAAGTTTAAATAGAAACTACTGCCTAATATTTCAACCTAACATCTATATTAAAAATGTCTCATTCATCTTTCAGAAAAAGCCAACTGCCTTGTTGTTTGAGATCTCAGCTAAGTGTTGCCCCATAAAAAGCCTAGTTGGAAGCGTCACCAAAAAGGCTGCTAAAAAGAAAAACTTTACTACAGATGTAGATTTTTTAGTAAAACCCTTTGGGCACAGGAGGGTACTGAAGAGATAAGTTGGACTAATGCTTCCTAGTTATGCATATAAATTACTAGAGGTCGACCAATAGTGGATTTTACTGATACCGATAGCAGGATTGGATCGTACTTGCCCATAACCGATTAATCAACCGATTGATATTAAAATAGATACTGGATAAAAATGTAACAAAAATGTGAAAAATAAATTAATATATAGATTTATATAATTATAAAATATTAACATTAAGTATTAGATAGCGCTCTCCGTGCAGCGTGCAGTCTTGCAACAACAAATACTACAATTCTAGTTCAAGCCAAAATACGGATTTAAAGAAATGTTGATCCAGGAATTTCTCCTGCTTTGTTGGTCGCCAAAACAATTTTGTGTAAGTAGCCAACACTAACAATGCAATAGGGTTTAATCCTCAAGTAGAGTTTACTACTTAGACATTTAATAGCTTTCATAATGCACTGTATCTGTACTGGTGGCTTGTGGTTGCCCAATAATTCAGACACCTAGTAAAACCCTACTTCTAAAAACAGAGATGTCCTAGCTGGGTTATCTCAATCCATCCATCCGTCCATCCGTACATCCGTCTAACCATAAATCTTGATCTCCATCTCCAGCCATATGAAGCCTGTCTGCACCTACTGGGTGGTAAGAGCAATTACTTTCACCTTAAACAAATTTTCTTCTGGCATCTTCTTGATCAAAAATGTACCCGGATGGAAAAGCGAGACCACATGTCTGCACAGCCCTTCGTTGCATCAAGTTTTTTTTTTCTTTCTGTTGTATTCAGGCAATAAAAATGATATGGAGCATACAAATCATGTGGCCTGGAAAAGCAGAACTGCAGGACTAGGTCACTTCCGAGTCAACTTCGATTCATGGAAACCTTCTCTTCAGCATTTCATTGGCACGAAACTGACAGATCGAAACATCTGGTAGAGATTGAACTGCAGCCCTGCCAACCTTTGTGCTTTTTACGCAAGAGTTTTGCTAAAAACTCACCAAAAGATCAGTCGTTGTTTCCCCCCCAAGTAAAAATGGCACCTGAACCAACTAATATTTTAATCCCAAATGATTGACAGCTGCCTTGGGGTTTGGAACTATAGGAAAAGAAAGATTTTAAAACGAGGGAATTGGAATAAACCTGTAACTTGTATCTGCACTACTCTCAGAGCTGCTGTTTTAGAAAATTAATCAACACTCGATGACCAATCAGAAATCAGAACTTAACAGTTATTACAAGATTTTTGTCACAAGCAAAGTTTTATGCCCAAAACATTAGTTGAGAGAAATTAGAAATAGGAAATATGAGAAAATAAAGAAAACAAGAGAAGATATGAGAAAATATATAATAATTAAGAGGTATTTATCATTAAAAATATATATTTAGATGTGCAAAATGGAAGTAGAATATGTAATGAGGTATAACAAACCAGACACCTAGAAATACATTTGTATACAACTTTGCTTAGAGAAAAATACGGGAAAATATGGCCCACTTTGGAGGTCCAAAGTGGGCCAAAGAGGTACGTTTTTTTTCCCCATTGTCTGTACCAAAGCGATGGGAATGCTGGGGAATAGGTGCAAGATTTTGAGCTTTCGATCAGGAGGTCATGAGTTCGAATCCTCAAATCACCCATGCTTCACAGATCTTGGTAAGCTGGAGTCAGAGCGCAGGGTCAGCCATGATGAAGCATACATGGAGCACGAAGGGTTAAGGGCCATGCTCAGGGGCCCAGATGTGGCAGCTTGGCAATACTAGAACTTAAACCTCCGACCTTCCAATCAGTAACCCAGAGCCTTTACCACTGAGCTACCATTGTTCCAATTTATCCTGGCTAATAGTAGGATATAAATGTAAATTAATTTTCCACATGTAGTGCTATAGCTGCTAAAATAGCAACAAATAAGCAGTGTAATCTGGTGCTTTGCTTTACATAACTTTGCTTCAAAGCCAGAAACAAAAAGCCGTGCTAGACATGTCATCCTTCATGGGTCGATTTCATGAACAACATTTACCTAACTGAAAAAAATTAAGATCTAATCTGTACATTTCTTCGCTAAGTAAGACTTATTACTGTTACTGTTCGGTTCATAAGAGGTAAATCCAGATGTTCCAGATTTCCCTTAAGCAGCTCTACAACACCTTACTCAACCCCCGAAATATGCGTGAAACATGCTTATGTATTCCAAAGACTGCTATATAACTCCACAGCTTTATCCATCATGGCCAATAACAATGGAGAACAAGGAGAAACACATCTCCAGACCCCCGACTGCAGCCTTGTGATTTAATGCACTTCCACGGGGAGTGTCGGTGTGGAATTCAGGGGAAAAAGCAGCGAGGTGATAACTTTATGGTAATGAATATGCGAGCGTGTACGATCAATCACTGCATTTGCTCTCGAAGGCGCTGCACTCAAGTGGGTCCACGGGGCGAAAGGTTGAGCTATGAGTTCCTCTATAGGGCCTGACAGAGAGAAAGTGCAAAAAAATAGGAAACAGCTTGTATACAAATACATGAATATTACTCAGAATTGGCAGAAATGATTCAAAGCTTTAATGTGACTCTAAGTAGAGTCGACAAACCCAGTTTCTTTTTCAGAAACTCGGTTTGTCGACTCTACTTAGAGTCACATTCAAGCTTTTTTAATATACGAGGTGGTATCAAAACGTTTTGTGACTAATGATGTAACTGGTGCTTTCTGACCATGTGCATTACCACGTCTGCGATTTCATCACGAACAGCAAGTTAGAGCAAAGAGAAAACATGAAATTCTGCAGGAAACGGGGCGAATCTGCCACAGAGACATTTGACATGACATACGAGTCTTGTCTTCGAGGTGTTTAGAGCAGCACATGGAAAACTACATGAGATCAGGAAGACCTTTAACCTGTTCAACCCCTAAAAACGTTGAAACCATTCGGCAACTTGTGCATGATGATCGTCGGTGAGCAATCCACATGATCTCACTTCCGTACCCACCCTACTCGCCAGATTTGACTCCTTGACACTTCGCCTTCTTCTTGAAGATGAAGATCCAGCTCGAAGGTCATCTTGACACCGTTGCGTGAATGTAGATAAATCATGTACTTTCTTGTAAACAGAGCGAAACATTTTGATATCACCTCATAGTACTTTAAACAATTAACATCGACAAAGAAGCTTTACAGAAAGCACTGGATTAAGAATATAATTTCTGGATATTCATTCATTATAGTTTCATCATGAAGTCTACAGTATGTTGATACATTTTTTAACTGTTTACTAATGAAGACTTTAATCCAAAGCTGTTGGAATGAATAGCAGTTCGAACGTGTGTTTATGGTAACTAAGTGGTGAACGCGTTCACAGTTCTGATTCATCCCAAAGGTGTTCAATAGGGTTGAGGTCAGAAATCTATAGCAGGAGATCTTCTTCTCCAAACCATGTAAAGCAGATCTTCATTGTTCTGAGCTGTAATACCACAACATCCGTAGACTTCTTATACAATCTGCTTTCTTGGGCAGAACTCTTGTGTGTAATTGATATAAATCATCATTAGCAGGACATACGTATGTGTATGGAATATGGCTGTTGGTTGACGCAGATCGTTTCTACTACAACTATGCATATTTTTATCCTGAGTGTTGTTTTTTCTAAAGTTTTTTGTTTACTGGTTAGACATGTTACATTACTTTCTTAATCCATGTTCACGTGTGCTGCCAGGGTCCCCAGTCAGAGCATTTTTATAGCTCAGTTAATAGAGTGGAGGACTGAGGTTTACACAGAGAACTACCTAAACTGTCTATTAAATAAATAATTCATATGGTACGTTGATTTAAATATATAAATAATTGTTTATTTGGAAATATATGTGCGTGTTTTACAATGTACAGTTAACAGATTTTGTACTGGAACATAAAAATAAGCTATTAATAAAACATAACATTGTACAGAAATCTCTTTTGTTGTTATGTAAAAGTTTCACAGCTTCCAATAGGTGATTTCTATTTAAAATCTACCTCATTTCAGGTTATAGCACATCAACAGCATGAGTCAATTCTTATCATTTTTAATTTTTCTGAAACTTTTACTATTTGATATCCTTTTTCCAAAAAATATAAGATTTCAATTCCATTTTGGTGTTTAGATCAACAGTTGTGGACAGAAACAAAGTAAATGTAATTCGTTACTGTACTGAAGTATCTGTACTTTACTGAGGTATTTCAGTTTGAGAAGACTTTTAATTTAACTTCACTAAATTTCAAAGTTAAATATTTTACTTTTTACTTATCTACATTTTGTGAAATCAGTCGTGTCTTGGGAAAAAAAAAAAAAACGGTCGAACACGCAGCGAGTCACCAATCAGGGTCGAGCGCACGTTTCTTTAAGAACTTGTTTTGATTAGCGCTTGGTGTATCTACTGATCACCATCATACAGTTCAGCATCACTTCAACAGCAAGCAGAACATTTAGAGAGGAATAAATGATAAAGAAACTCCAGACTTGAACTCGCCACAACACACATGACCTTAATTATGTGATTTTTTTGATGTAGTTGAAAAGAAGGTTTTGGGCTCATGATCATAATAATAGAAATCAATCAGTTGTTGTGCTCCAACCCCACACCGAGTGTTCCTAAGCAAGGCTAAAACTCCTTCATAACCCTGACCAAAATAAAATCTTTCCTAAATATTTATCGAAAAGAACGATTGATAAATTATACGGGAGAGTTTCCTGTACAACACAATGTGTGACCAGTTTTAGTACGAGAAATTTTTTTCTCGTCTGTAAAACTGTAGACGTTTGTGCCCTTGAGGTAATAATAAAGCAACAATGAGTGCTATTTGCGGTTCAGACATCAAGCCTCCCTCTTTTTGCTGTCTTATTTATGACGTCACGGATCAGTAGTGCATTGTAGTTTCGGGACCTGAGATTTGTGAATGCTGTTTGCACGGCTCGCGCAAATAAAAGACTTGGACGCGACCTCGCTAAGAGCATTTAAACACGAGCAGTCTGGGCGGATTTAACGACAGTGTTTTTAAATCTTTAATGAACGTCTACATGTGGTAACATCCTTTCACTCCAAGTAATAAAAAAAAGGAAAAAGGAAAACAGCTCCCAAGAGAGAAAACAGAGCTTTACCTCGCAACAAAAAAAGGAAGGAATCGAATGCAACAAAACAGTAGTAAAAATGGTGGAGTAATTTTTTTGAGGAAGTAAACAAGCAGGGTGGAGTCTGAAGTTCTTTTCCTGTGTTCCATTCAATATGAAGCGTCTTATATATAAATATAACAGTTACAGTCAACCTTTGATGATTCACAGTTCGGAATTTGCGGCTCGAAAAATTCGAGGGTTCTCATTTGGGACCTTGATAATGCAAGTTGCGGATTATTGTGAAATATGTGGGAATGTTCAGGAACGTTAGGAATAACATTTTAAACTTTGTATTTAGTCAAATAATATATATTATTAAGTTTATAAAGTGACATAATGTGTAGATTTATTTCCTAAGGTACCATAATGGCATTGGGAGTCTTCGGAACTCGCGGGGGTTCTTTGAACGTAACCCCAGTGAGTTTTGGTAGACCACTGTACAATATATTATATATATAAATAAATACAAATTTTTTCCCCTTAAAATTTTTTTTTTCTCAATTTCATTTACATTCATGCCAATTGCCCTTATGCAGCGTGACTGAGAAGTGGAGGTTTAAGGGCCTTGCTAAAGGGCCTGGCATTGGCAGCTTGGTTTGATGGTGCTGGAATTTGAACTCATGACATTCTGGTCTGGTTTGGTCTGATAAAAAGGAGAGAGGCACGAGCTAAAATTGGGCTTTTAAACAACAAAAACACCAAAAACAGAGACAACTGAAACAAACGCTATCAAGAGTAAGGCATCTCACATGGTGGGAGAAGAGTACATCCTGACATCCCAACGTATAGTACAAAAAAAAAAATGTAGCAAAAAAACTTTTTGTACAATTTTTTGTATCGTAAAATCTTATAATGGTAAGTCAAACCGGGAATCTGGAAATGATTATAACTGACATGCGCTCGAAAAAAAAAAGATTGTGTATATGTAGATACATGTATATATTATTTATGATATTTATATAGATTTGTATACACTATATGGAAAAAAATTGATTGGGACACGCCAAGCCATATGTGGTTCATCCACAAATTATTACCACAAATTTGCAGGCACACCAATGTATCTTTGAATGTGGTAGCATGACATTTATCCTTCACTTGAACTAGGAGACTGCTTTCAAAATGATAATGCCCCTGTGCACAAAGCCAGCTCCAAGAAGATCTGCTCTACATGAGTTGGAGTGGAAGATCTCCTGCTTTTGGAGCTCCGGAACTACTGAACACCTTTGGGATGAATGTAAACTCTGACTGAACTCCAGACCTCCTCACCTTCTCACCTACATTACTACCTGACTTTACTAACACCCTTGTGTCTGAAGGTAAAATCGAGTGATCTTCCCAGAAGATTGGAGCTTCTTATAACTGCAAATGGTGACTAAATGTGGACTGAGCACATATGATTATTATGGTTTTTATCTTGTTTACAGCATTTTGCGTAAATTATTATTTCTGATGCAAAAAATGGATGATATGGTTGATACACACTCAATAATACTAACATTACATACAAAAATCTGCTATTTATCTTTTATTGCAGATTAAATTGAAGTTCACTCCTGCCTCCTGATGCTTAGCACCACGTGTGTGAAAGTGTGTTTGTACTAAAGACTTACACCCTGCAGAGACCGGGGTCGGATGTTACAGCTCGAGTTACAGGTTCACCCTCATTAATCTCCCTTTACTACAAGGTCAAAGGTCAGGGCCAGTTGGCACGACCCCAGGGCAGGGCGAGGAGTAAACTTCTAAAGCACGCCTGCCTTCATGTGTAGCTTTCACTTCTATTCTCCGGTCCTATCTGTCCGTCCCTGCCCCGAGCGTCCAATCAGCACCTCCAACAGCACGGCTGATGTATGACCCGCCTGGAACAGGCACTCATGTGAGGTCACACCATCAAAGCTTTCCGAGCAGAGCCTGCAGTCTTATACACACTCATGTCTTTGAAATGGCGATTATAATACAACAGTGAAGCACTATTAGGATCCAGTATATGTGAAGATGTTTCCACAACATATACGTTGGCCGAAGGGAAAATTCCAGTCAGCTACCTGTTACTTTGAGTGCCAGAGAAATTGTTGCGAGACGATACACACAATCATTATAAATCCATGTTGCACATAATCTACTTCCTGTATTGTTTCTTAAGTCCTAATAAAACTTGTTTACATCTTATTCAGTTTATAAAACTTAAACTTTTATGAATTTGAGCTAATACTTGAGCAGTGATGCTTGAAAGTTTGTGAACCCTTGTGAAATTTTCTGTTTCCACATTAATTTTGACTCAAAACATCGCCAAACTTTTGCACAAATCCTAAAAGTGTCCCAAAACCCCCCCAAAAAACCCAACAATTATACGTGGTCATATATTTATTGAAAGAAAAAATGATACATATATGGCAAAAGTATGTGACCCTTTACAATTGGCAGTTAATTTGAGTGTCAAATTAAAGTCCATCTGTTTTCAATCAATGGGATGAATATCAAGTGTAAGTAAATGCCCTGTTTTATTTAAAGAACAGGGATCTATCATAGTCTAATCTTCACAACATGTGTTTGTGAGAATGTATCATGTCATAAACAAAAGAGATTTCTGAAGTTGTTGCTTTTAAGGGTGGAAAAGGTTACTCTAAAGGTAAAATTTCTGTAGAAATATAACAATTTCTAAAAGGTTCTCAGACTTTGAAGCACCACTGCACCTAAAAGAACTAAAAATCAGTTGCTAGTCACTCGGAAAATATGCACACTAGCTAATAAGAAAGGTTCATGATATTTCTTGCTAGCTACATTTTTTGATGCACACAATGTAGAAGAATTACAACAAATCATACAAATAAATGAGACGTAACGTAAAATTCCCACCATTTGTATACTGTATGTGGCTAAATTTGCCAGAACTGTTGCTAGGCAGCTGAGAGATAGAGTAGCTACGTCTCAAACAATGATTAATATAAAGATAAAAACATGTGGGCCATTTTGTCTTAAGAAAGAAATCAACAATGGTGTGGTCATCAAGATCATTTTGTTATAACAATCTATAACATTGGAAAGAGGTTTATTCTCTCGTTAAACTTCCCAACAGTCACAATTTATTGTTTTCTGGGTTTTTTTTTTAAATATGACATCATACTTTTAATTCATTTATAGCTTCGGTTAATGTTCTAGAATTTCTTCGAAGCAGGTTCTGGTTATCTCTTATGCTAGATATAAATGAGTTGAATCAGACAGTAGAATGCAGCTATCTGTGCTATCTGAGAAATGGCAAAAACGTTACTGAAAATTATAAAGAGCCGACACTGAAGACTTCTTCTAAAAACATGGAGGAATAAGCTACAATTGAATCAGAGCTCTATAGCAGGCTACATAAGATCTTCTACCTTTAACCCATGTTAAGCAGATCTTCATGGAGCTGGCTTTGTGCACAGGATTGAGCATTGGCATGCTGGTACAGGTTTAGGTCTCCTAGTTCAAGACACCCTGTACAATTGTGCTAACAAATTTGTGTTAATATTTTGGGAAAGAACCACATATAGCTGAAAAATTTTGGTATGTAATACTTTTCTCTTTATAGTGTATATAATGAAATATAACCAATCAGAATCCAGACATTAACCACACACACTTGAGTATGCAATCAGTTATTTTCTGAATTCTTAAAAACTGGATTCCAGTGTTATGTTCATGTGGAATCTTGAAAAAAGACAATCAGTTTATATATTATATAAAATCTAATTTGCCTTAATTGCATTAGTTTGTGCTAACTGATGGAAATAAACCCTGAATTCCAAACCTGCATGGATTTTACTTGGCCTGCTTCGTGAAACCTGTTGTTCACTCCCATTTCATCACCGAGGATCTTTTGGTTTTCGCAACAAACTGACTCCAAGTGCAACGAACTGACATGGACGTAATTAAAGTCAAAAATCTCTGATGCAGAAAAAAACAGGACCAGACGGCCGACGCTATGTGCCATGGAGTAAAACAAATTGTCAGTGTGGGCCACAGCCGTGGGCCACACGTGGCAAAACTTGCAACATGTTTCGAATTTCCACATGCTTTAATAACACGATGCATTCCTATGCAGCCGTGAGCTAAAAAAAAACTGAAACGAAGACTTATGACACAGGCTAGGCGAGGTGGAGAACGGCTTATCTGATGACTAACATGTGCACTCGCACCTTGCGTAACGCGAAACATACGATTCCGCTTAGAGCGGCAAGGTGTCCAAAAGAAGATCTATAAGCCGAGCTAATTTGGAGCGTATGTTTTTAATGCCATTTTACTGCTGAAGACCGGCGAGCAGAGATAGGATCAAGCATCTTCTCTGGATGGCTTTGTACAGACGGCTCATATGGTAGGGATTAGGGCTGCATCTCATTCCTTGCTACAGGCTGCCTAGAGTTCTGCCCTTCGCAAGAACCTCTCAGTTTGGCGATTTACATCTGCCGGATTACGCACGTACACGCGTCCAAACGTCCGTATGCTATATGAGGGGGATGAAAAGTTGCTCAAATCCGAGCGAATTAAGATTCCTCAGAAAGGAACCTCAATGACTCAGTGGTGTTGTAATGCCATTTTTAGAATTTGCACTATTAGGGGTCCAAGTTGCTCTTGTGCAAGAGTGTGGTGAATGGAAACCATTAGCAGTGTCAGGCTGAAGATGCCTGGGTTTTGTAAAAGCAAGCATGAAGATATGCGTGTAGAGATGAATGTGACTTCAGGTGAATATCCTCAATAAAACAAAAGAGAAGCAAGGAAAGGAAAAGAAAAAGCAGACGTAAGGTGAAATACCCTGTAAGCACTGACTGACTGTCAAATCCGGCCTTGATGTCCAGTACACTGGTTTATAAAGGGTTTTGGAAGCATATTCATACTGTACCTTACAGCTAAATAAAGCTCCTGACTGGACAATGTAGAAAAAATGCTTCAAAATTGTGGAATGTCTTTAAGATCTCTTTTTTAAGTCTAAATGCAATCCACAAAGCATATTACAGTATGAAATTTTTGTGGACACCTGACCATAAGTTTGGTGTGTCATTTTTGAACATCTCATTCTACATTTAATCCCCCTTTCCTGTTATAAAAACCTCCACTCTTCTGAAAAGATGCTCCACTAACTCAGGATATTTATGATTTTTACTAATCTGGTGTTAGTAAAGTCAGGTATTGATGTACAGAGGTGCAGTCAGCGTTCCATTAAATCCTCCTATGAATCTATTCATCATTCAAATCTATTTTCTTTAAGATGCAGGAAAAGCTAGACAACTTTTAAAAATAGTATAGAAAAAAACAGTCAGCTGAAGATTTCATTTTATTTTTTTAAATGTTAGTGCCTTGTGGTTAAAACTATTGTGGTTTTAACATTATAACATTATGAGCTGTGAAGTGAAGAACATTGATGATCTCTTCATCATGGCACCTGTTAGTGGGTGGATTTATTTATTAGGCAACAAGTGAACGTTTTGTCCTCACAGTTGATGTTAGAAGCAGGAAAAATGGGCGAGCGTAAGGATTTGAGCGAGTTTGACTAATTGTGACGTCTAGACGACTTGGTCAGAGCGTCTCTAAAACTGCAGCTCTTGTGAGATGTTCCTGGTCAGTATCTATCAAAAGTGCTGCAAGGAAGGAACAGTGGTGATCCGGGGACAGGGTCGTGAGCGGCCGAGGCTCACTGATGCATGTGGGGAGCGAAGGCTGGACCGTGTGGTCCAATCCAACAGATTGACTGGTCAGAACTGTTTGGCGAAGACATTTATTAAATAGCTATAAGATACAGCACACACAATCTTCTATGGTAGGTCAGTGGTTAAGGGTCAAGAAGGTTGGAGGTTCAAGTCGCAGTACCTCAGAGCTGCCACTGCTGGGCCCTTAACTCTCTCTAGGGGTGCTGTATCATGGCTGACCCTGCACTCTGACCACAGCTTCCTAACAAGCTGGGATATGGGAAGAAAGAATTTCACTGTGTGTCAATGTATAGGACTTTTTCTATGTCGACAGTCAAGTGTGACTCCTTGAGATGGCATAGGAAATAACCTTGTGAGGAACCAAACTTAAGAGGGAACCCATCCTTATCTGGGTGGCACCGAAAGTCTATTTATTACAGTTAAACATAGTTGAGGTGCAGTGATTGAGATCAAATGCAACCTGTATTCCTGAGTCATTGTGTGGGTCAATGCTAATGCTGGAGACTCAAATGAACATCTGTACAGAAAGTCTTACTGTATTCTTCAGTGGAATATGATATTGAAACCAAGCAAAGAGGGACATTAGCATAGAATTGTTAGCTCTTCTGTTAACTAATATTGGCATTTAAACTATGTATTGTGAAGAACTTTAGCTTCTGGCACCTGAACAATGCCTTCAGGGTGTGGTTCATGTGCTAACACCACTAGCTAGTGATAAAAGACTTCACTTAACAAGAGAAAAGGAAGAAAAGAAAAAAAATCTGTGTTCAGCAAAGCAAAACATGTAGGAGAATTTCAATGCAAGTATCCCAGTCACATCTGCTTCTTCTTAAGCGTAGCATAGAGAGAGGAGACTCACAGAGGGACTACGTCTCTTCCCTTTCTCTTTTTCTCACTCTTTTCATCTCCCGTGCTGACATGAGCTATTGAAAGAAAAGATCCGAAGATCCTGGAGGAATATTGAAATATAAGGAATTCAACAGAACGCAGATCGGGTCAGCTCCTAAATTTATCATCAGGATGGAAATGAAATGTCTCCATGGTAAATTTAGGTAAAAAATATAAAAAGCATTGTGCCATTAAAGCATTTTGGAAACCAAAGCTGTTTTCGCTTAATAAATAAATGCAACATTTTATTATCTCTGTGAAATATAAAAATTAAATCGATTCAGTCGTAATTTGAATAATTTAAGTGTGACAAATATGTGAAAGTAAGAGAAAAATCCGAGCAAATACTTTTTCACAGCACTGTATACCCATTGTGAAGTAATGCATAAGTAGACAATAATGGCTGCATGTTGAGTTATTTTTAAAGGTCAGTAAATTGTACTGCTATAAAAGCTGCACATTGATTCTTAAAAATATATCCAAATTTCATTTTTATAGTATTGTCCCTTAAGAATATATAATAAAATAGTTGCTGACAGTGAGAGGTGCACTCACTTTTGTGAAATACTGTAGGTAGAAAATGAACGAATCACATTAGACTCATTCAAAATGAACGAAATTTCACGCATCACTTATGCGTAATTGTTCATAGTTGTTTTCCAAGTCATATTCATTCATTTATTTAATGGTGTTTTATTGGTGTTTGTCGCATGTTTGACTGCGCTGTTTGCCAGTTGCCTGGTTTAAGTTTGTTTTAAATTTGTTCACTATTCTCTTGTAATAAAACATTCCTCATTTTATTCTACCCGTGTACAAGAATTAAGATATACATGCTAGCTAGCTAAATGTTTAAATTTTTTGCTAGCTTCATACGGTAGTTTGCGTATACTATTCTTATAATGTGAACTGTTTTAACAAAGGCTAATAATATCAGCTATCCCTGTTCCATATCCAAACCACACACTGACAAGTTTATTTTTTAACACAAAACAACACTCTTCACAAAGAAGCAAAGTACAAGCTCTAAGTTTATGTTACAGGCTTTCAGGCACGTTTCGTATAGTACATTTTTTATAAAAAGCACACAAACCGAGACCAATGTAGACTCTCTGGAAGATTCCTGTTGGACAAAGAAAAGCTTATGTGATGACACTGCCACTGTAAACATCCTTCTGCATTTCCCTGAGGTGAACTGCTCGTCTCTGCAGAGGCATTCGCTGGTTTGCCCATGTGGGATCAATCAGCCTCCGCTTGGCTAACTACAAGGACGCAAAGGCTTTTCTTATCCTTACAATAGCATTGAGAGGCCTTTTCTCCGCGTGCTGACGTATGTCACGCACAGGCTCCAAGGCTAATCCATTACACTCCACGGAGATACCAGTTGGTAAACACTTTTGAAGGCGCTCACTAACGAACAGGATTGTGAAGAGCAGTGCTTCAAAAAGAGCTGGAGATACAAAACACATGATAGCTGTTCCTCAGGCTACATTATTGTTTGTCAGATGCAACTTGTGTAATGTCTTAGTGTTTTTGTTTTTTTCTTGCCGGGGAATTGGCTTGCCAAGAGAACAGGATTAGTGTTTGTTTTTGTGGAAAAAGAGTAAGCAGGATTCCTATTTACCATCAGGAAAAGACACGGACATCAATTGAAATTTTCAGTGCGCACATTTTAGTTTGAACGAAGAAGCTCGCTTCGACTCGACCTCTCTTTTAGCCTTGACAAAAAAGTGTGGAAACATCTTGTCTTTTATGGTTTTTGAGAATGTCCAAATGGGACAAGTTTGACTTTAACAGAAGAACTTGTGTAAGTTTGAGAACAGGAGAGAAGACTGTTAGCAGATTGTCTCACCCCCACAGACAAACATGCTTAAGGGTTTGAGGTTGTTTTGGAGCAGGGAAGGTTCTGGAAAGTAAAAGGAATCCTGAACCAACATGACTCCCATTCCATACATCAACATGCACCATGCAGTTCCATCCTGACTGCTGCTCATTGGAACCGACTTCACGATGCAACAAGGCGATGAGTCGATGTGTACGTCCGAGATCTGTAGCGTTATTTACAGAGAAAACAGTCGTCTGGAGTGTTGACTATCAAGGAACGGTCTGCCCAGTCACAGCACCTAAATCCTATTGAACTGCTCTGGGATAAACTGGATCACAAGGTTCGCGAAAAACACCTCTGGCAGGCTTTACAAGAGGCACGGCAAAGTTTTCAGGTGAATGTTTGGAGAAACAAACTGTCCAGGGTGTGTAAAGCTGTTCCCTATCAGGAACTCGAGCTGTGTCAGAACGCTTTGGGAACGTTCCTCAGGGAACTAGGGTTACATACGTAACCTAGAAACGTTTTTTATGCAGAGGGGGGGATTTTTCAATAAAAATAAAGTCTGTACATTTACATATTTGTTACGATATTTTTCATTAAATAATCCAGCTTGTTGCCTAGACATAAAGAATGCCTGCATGTGTCTCTCAAAAACCATAAAAGAATCCAAAGTTAGATCCTCAGAGGAAACATTTTCATTCATCCATTGTAGCCATTACCTGAAGATCATACTTTATGTAGCTATAGTTACTTCTAAAAATAGCAAACTCAACGTGAACTCCTTGAGCTAGATTGTTCTTGTAAGTATACTGTTTATACAATAAATGAAGGCATTTGACATGAGCGTCTGTCTGGTGTGGGAACCCGAGCTGATGTTCATACTCAAAATATCAAAATGGCAGGTGTCAAGTTCAATGTAAGTGACGAGAAAACTTTCTTTACGGTTTTCCAAGAAAATATGGAGAATGACGTCTTTAATACATCTGTATTGACCAACCGGGTCATGGTAAAATGTTCAGGAAATGACCTGAGGCTGACCGGGTAACAATGATCATGTGTTTGATATCGTATGCTTTTAAGACATCAGCGTGCACCGTTCTCGTGAATTATAGTCTTTTACAGTCGGATTGTTGCTGGTTACATAATATGCTCCATGGATTTCGGCTGCGACTTTTTACAATTAAGATTTACATCGGGATAACTCATGGTTTCCATCTAATCTGATCGAAACAAGGTTTTTAGAAAGTCCCACAGAGCAGAGAATGGTCCTGAAATGTTTTCGAGAGAATAAACATTTACACAACGTCTACTGTAAATGTGTTCGGACAGCCAAATCGGGTGTCGGGTATCTAAAGTTTATTACTTTTACTTATGCACCAGTGCTACAATTATTGTGAGATGAATGCGAGCTCAAATTGCCATTGCAAATGGCAGTGCACTTAGTTTTAAACTGCGGTTACTGTATTTTTGTCAGGTCTCAGCTACAACATGGCTCCAAATCTCACCTACAAATACATCTGACCCAGATCCCAGATCCAAATCCCAGATAGCTTGCACTCCATCCACCACTCACAATCAAGGTGGCAGCGTGGCAGTAGCAGCAGCGGCCACTTCGCATCCGAAATGGTGCTTTTCACGTGTTTAGCCCCAATTTTCAAAGTACACTGGCACCAGAGAACTGTGTTCATGTATACAATCGCCAGACAACAGAATGTACAGTACAGTGGTTGGGGAAATTTGGTCTATTTTGTACATCTGTCTTGCGCTGTCCTGTTTCATATTGTAGACACCTAATGTTGGGTTTTTGCTGTTGCCAAAATAAAAGTCTAAAATGTAAAACTTTTTAGTTTTAAATTCACTGTTCTACATCTCCAATCATTTAAAATAGGTCTTCATTTTCTGATGTCCATGTAACACCGATGGAATGCACCCTTTAAAGTTTTTTTTTGTTCGTTTCCATGGTGTTGTAGTTCTCTCTTTCGCTAGTTCAAATACAGTATAATTCTCTGTATTACGACTACAAATGATACCAACATGCAGCAGCCAGTCAGCTTTCTGTTATTGCCACGAATCTCTCTTGGATTGTACCACAGACAAAAAAATTTTCAGCTATAGGAAGTTGAAAAAAATATGTATTTAGTAATTGGTTAGGAATAAATTGCCAACAAAGTATTTGTGTGTTTTTGATGTTGTGATGTAAGTCTTACATTTCATTCTTAAATGTCTTAAAAAGTTTAAAATTTGACCTCTCTCTTTATCCTTCCACTTTTCCTCCTGCCTGGTGGCTTAATTCTCAGAGTTCTTCTACCAATTTACCCCATGTCCCTACTTTGCACATGACCAACCCGTGTCAATCACGCCTCTCTCATCTTGTCTCCTAAATGTCCTACCTGCTCGGGCAATTTAATGAATTGATACACCTTTACTGACTTGTTCCTGTCTTTATTTTCAACCATGCCAAAAGCAGTTCATTCTGTTTGTTGATTCCCTGAACGTTGCCTGTTTTATGGTCATGTTCTTGCTTGTTCTATTTGGATTTGTCTTCCTGTTTTTCATTAAAACTGCAGAACCTGCACTTGCATCTCTCTGTGGTATCAATACACGACAATCTTATCTTTCTTAGACAACTCTCTGTGAATCAGGATGATTCCAAAACCATGCTAAGCAAAGGCTGTACTACTGATGATTGCTTCTGCAGGTCTGCCTTTTATATGCCATCCAATGCCTATGAATGCAGCAGAATGCACCACATGAACACTCCAAAATCTAGTGGAACATCTTCCCAGAACAGTGGAGGTTATTATAACAGAAAATAAGGACTAATCGTGGAATGGGATGTTCATAAAACATAAAAGTGTCCACTAATTTTTGTTCATTCAGCGAAAACACTCAAGAGAATAACGGGTTGTTAAGGGATTGTGTTTTCTGCTGCACAAAGTGTATTAAACTAGTGATTAATGGAAATCGTCAAACATTCCCTGACTGCTGACTGTGGGTTCTGTGTGCTAAGGTTATTTTATGCCTGTTGGTCTTTTTTTGCTTTCCATATTACTGACGAATAAAAGAAAGAATTTTACGATTATGGTTTTTACTCCCGCAGCCATTTTTTTTGGCTTTTTTGTGCAAACAAAACAGCCAACAAACCAAACCTAAGGTTTCAATTTCACTTTGATTTTGTTCTCGGAATGGACTAATGGGTGTGAAAGCACCCTCAGGAAGCTTTGAAAGTCAGAGAGCAAATGGCGTTAGTGTTGCCAAATGAAGTCTCCGTATCTGTATGGTAACTTCATTATAAGCCTGACTGGAAGTTTCTTTCAAGAAGTGTTGCGTGAGGCTACAGGAACAGCAGGCCGCTCTATTGTGTTGTGCTACCGTGCGCCACTGAGCCCTTCGCCATCCAAAACACACACATCCATCTGAGCCCGACTCCAGCGAGAGCTCCAAGAGCCAAAGCACACTTCAGGAGTGTGGAGCAAAATGTG